>NW_020527788.1:0-300000 GCF_003368295.1 Carassius auratus
TACCTGGTCTCACAGAATTCCGTGAAATGTCCACGGGTCCTTAACTCAAAATCCGTGAAGCCATCACGGAATTGCCCCAAATTCCGTGACCCGGCCACGGATATTTCTCCAACGCAAGTCAATGACACTGACCTCCCGTGTCCACACACGGATACCCGTTTCAATGACGGAGTACAGAACTCGCTGAACGGACGTGCTTTCTCATTTGGAAACGCAACATTTGAAGTATTTGTTTCTTTTCCAATATCAAATGCCATAATGACATTAACCAGACAGCTGTTGTAGTTATTGCATTGTCCTGTCATCATAAAAATTACGTTTGTTTCAGTTACAAAAGTCCCGTGATGGCACGGACCTCCACAACCTGACCTCACTCACTTGTTTAGGAACTTACAAGCTTTTCGTCGACACTGTTGCAATGGCATGTAATTAACTTGGCATTTTTTCTCGTCCTGTCATCATAAAATCCAGTTTGATGGCGTTTTACACACATTTTGGCTATAGTCAGAACTAAAATCTGTGATAGGAGCACGGAGTGAGTCTGTGCTAGATCACGGCTCTAACGCAAGTCAAATGACACTCATCTTCCGTGGTCCGTACACGGATCGTTTCAGTGATGGAGTACAGACCTCACTCAATGGACGTGCTATCTCATCTGGAAACGCAACATTTGAAGTATATTTATTTTTTTCAACACCAAATACCATGACCAACCTGACTGTTATTGTAACTATTGCATTGTCCTGCCATCATACAGATTCACTTTGATTCTGTTAGCCTAACTAAAATCTGTGATACGAGCACGGAGTGAGTCTGTGCTGAGATCACGGATAACTCTAACGCAAGTCAATGACACTCTTCTTCCGTGGTCCACACACGGAAACCCAGTCTCACGGCAGTTCGTGATTTTGTCACGTAATTTAATCTATTTATTCGTGGCAGGCACACGTTTATTTCCTTATTTTCATGATTGCAGCACGTTTTTTTAAACTAATGCATTTCAACTGGAGGCATCTTTCGTGCATCAGCACAATATTTTCTGATTAATTATTATTATTATTATTTAATTTTTCACAGGACAACAGAAGAAACTCACTGAAACTTGAAAAAAAAATCGGAGCTTAACTTACTGTACAAAACTGAGCAACATACTGTATTGCTGGTGACAAAAACACATTAAAACTTTTTTAGCTGTAAAATGCGCAATGGTTCTTTTTTTTACTTTTTCATTGATTTTTATTTTTCATAGGCCTAGATTTTTTTTTTTTTATTACAGAATTCAATATCAAGTCCTTGACACATAACTGTAACACATTTTCACATTAAGAAACAATTTAGTTTAAATAAAAAGAACAAAAAAATAAAAAAATAAATAAATAATTTATTAGCGATAGGCCTACAGATATTATTTTTTTTTTTTTATTTTTTTTTTTTTTTTACTTTAGACTCTAAAGTTAAAAGTTTTTATTAAGGCTATTGTAAAGGCTTCTTAAAAATGCTGTCGCTGATGAGCCTCTGATCGCTGTCAGATTCTGTGATATGAATGTCCGCTAATGGGTTTAGAATGAGCCCCGCTCGGCCCGTGTTCTGGCTTACTGTAATATTTCACCTGTAATAAGACCGAAATAATATAATTAAAATAAAGAAATGAATGAATACATGATAACATCTAAATAAATGTTGATAGATTTAGCGTTATAGTTTTAAAAATATTAATAAACAGCAAATCAACACAGCTTCAAATAATAACCGAGAAAGACCTAAATAATAATAATACATAATTAATAAACAGCGCCGCCCCTCCCACACGCGCATCACGCGCTGTGCGTCAACCCCAAAGCGTCAAAAACTGAAGCGTGGTCAAGCGCCTCTAGCGTCACTGACATGAGATGTTTATCGCTTTGAAATCACGTTCAAGAAGTCTCATTCAGCACACATCGCGATACTTTCCATCAGTTTGCAAGAGCCGCAGGTTGGGTGAGTTATACAGTCTATGGTGAGTAGTAGTAAATATGCTCTTTTAATGCCTGTCCTAAAACGTATTCTGTCTTCTTTATTAATCAGATGAGCGCCTTATGTTTACTCTCTGTATTACATCGGTCATCCGAGGCTGTCTTTGAGTTTCATTGTGTTTAACTAAATGAACACAGCTGCTAACTGGTTAAACTCTATCGGTCACGTGACGTGACGTGCCACAGACCCTGGGATCCGTTTTATATTCATTTCAGGTTCAAAGATATAAGTTGTATTTGTAGTAAAATCATGGTAACCATGACACCTACAAAGTAGGTAAAACCCAGTAAACAAGACATTTACCATGTTTTTTTTTTTTTTTCTTTTTTTTTACCACAGTAACTGTAGTTTTACTGTGGTATAGTAATAGCACATTAATCACCAAATTAACTATAGTTGTACCACTGTAATGGTAGTGTTTTAATTTGCTTTTATATGACATTTCACAGTAATCACATTTAATGTACCATGCTTGTAATACCTTTTTAATGTAAAAAAAAAAAAAAAAAAAAAAAAAGCATTTTTCCCATCTTGCAGTTCAATTCATATTTGTTTATATCTTAAATATTTTGCTCACAGATCACTATTAACATTCTGTATATAATTCTGTTTTATTTTCTTTCCCCTTGTATTAATTTTTTAGCTGAAAAGACGTAAAGTAAGCAGTCACCCCAGTGGTGTTTGTGGAGAGGTATTCCTTCAGAAATGGAGAAGACAGAAAGCTGCAGAGGCAGGTTGGTCTGTGATAGTTTGTCCCTTTTATCAAACATTCCTGTTGTTATCATTTGCACAGCATTTTGTTGTTTCTTAAACTGTTGTACGGTCCAAATACCCACACTTGCCATCTTTGCACATTTCCTTTATTTGGCCCAAGTGAGCATGAAGATAACAATGTGTGTCGATCTTAACATGACAAAGTTCGTTTCAACTTTGTATTTTTAAAAGAAACTTCTAAATGTCTTTTCAATAGTCCCTAATAATACATTTTAATGCGCTTTTCTAGAACCCAAAGCGCTAAAATTAGCGCCCTATTAACCCTATTAAAGATGACAATTTATTTTGTGGTGCTTCTAATTAAGTGAAAAAAAGAAGTTACAAATGATGTACAAAAATAAATATACTTTTCTGTGCACCAAGAAAACATGCAACACTTTGTTTTACTACTAAATTAGTCTCAATTTCTAATTATTATAATTAATATTTCACAAACATTGGAAAGATTGCGTGACCTCCTGTGAGATCTCTGCAAAAAGTCTCACATTAATTCCAAAACATGATGCATGATGGGATACACTAAGCGTTGTTTAGCGCTCCGGAGGCAGTATTGGAGAGGTTTTAGTGTGTGTTAAGGACACCGTGCTTTGGCATTATTAGGACCGGGGACAGTCTCATAGTCACGTACACACACTCTCAAGTGAATAAGACCTCAAGTGTGGGTATCTGGAAAGGGGAAAAGTCTTTAAAATGATCCCTAAATACAGTCCCACATCAAAGTCTTAATAATTCACTAATGCTTTCATGGTCTAAAAAATAATGTATGTAAGTAATGTATAAGTTAAAGTATATAGTAATGTATAAGTTGCATGTAATGAAATAATATTTCCTTTCTTTCTGTCTTACAGGATTGTTTGCAGATAATGCTGTTCTTCTTTTTCAGAAGTTTTTGGGGAGCCAACCCTCACAAACCTTCCTAAAAACTAAAAGAGCTATTACTGAGTCTCAGCGACTCTTGCCACGATCAGCTCTTCCCAGGTACATTTGTTTACTCATCAAATGCTCTGGTCTGAATCTTACTTTAAATTAACTTAATTATATGTTTAATGAGCAATATTGCTCATTGCACACAGAGTAAGATTATCTTGTTTCACAGAAGAGAAGGAAGACCAAGGAAATGATTTGCTCAGGATGAGAAATGAAGATGGTCATCTTGTGCTCAAGCAAACAGAAGTCCTCCGTATGTGTGTGTTGAAGCAATGCTGTGTTACAGGACTTTATGATGATCTCTCACAGGACTGGTCATGTCAGCCGTAATTATTCTTTCCAATGTTTTTATATTTATTTTATTTTATTTGATACAACTATAAATAATTATAGCATGTTTAGCAAAGTTTGACTGGAACATTTTTAATCTAAAGTTAAAAAAAAACACCACCTGTTATTCTTAAAAGCATACAAGTGTCATAAAAGTGGTTTAATTGATATAAACACCAATTGACATTATCTCACTGTTTTGTGAATGTTGTGTTATAAATTGTGAATTGATAGTTGATTGGTTTGAGCAAAGCCTTACACTGCACAGACTAAAACACATTTGTGAGAGAAGTCATTAGCTCTGGAGAAAGATTCTAGAGGAAGAAAACACATTTACTGCAACAATAGATGAATTCTAGAGTCTCTGAGAACTACACATGCTAATGGAGTCGCATGAGCAAGACCTTTGCCTCTGTAACTTTTTGTAAATTCTTGCATGATGAAATTGTTTATTGCAGTATTTTAACAATTTTACTTTGTACAGATGATCTCATCAACCAAATGAGGGGTTTTGACCAAGTGATGCTCTTGAAAGGACTGAAAGAAGAGGATGTGGTAAATTGTCTTCAGAGAAAAAGCTTCTCAAAAAGATCTTAAAACAGCTTGAAGAATGGTAAGTGTACAGTACTACAAGGTCATAGTTACTCACCCTGCTAAAATCACACAGAACATAAGATGAGCTCTATGTCCATTAAACAACTTCATCTGGATTGTTTGTTTCACTTTGACCAGGTCTGGGATCTTAGGACTGGGAGATCTCACTGGCACCCAGTTAACCTCCATAGAGAACATTTATCAGAAGCGCTGTCTGGGCAGGGCAAGAAACATCATCACGGATGCCTCTCACCCTAACCATGGACCTTTCACCCTCCTTCCATCCGGCAGGCGTTACAGGAGCCTACGCTCTCGAACTAGTAGGCTCAGGAAGAGCTTCTTCCCCGAGGCTGTGACACTCCTGAACACCACACCACCAATCTAACCTGCACCTGCTCTTTTACTGCACTGGTCACAGTACTTTACATACATGTATTGCACTACTCATATTTTGCACAGACTGCACATGGTTAAATCCATTACACTATAAACTGTCTAAAGCTGTTACTGTACAAGCACAGTAAACTATTTCTACAATAAATATAATTGCACTACTATTATTTTGCATATAATAAATTGTTAAACTATACTTTTGCACTCAAGTTCCTGCTATTCATAATGTATATATAATCCTTCATTGCTCTGTTCATAATGTACATACAATCCCTACATTACATTCATATTTATATTCTGTATATACTCTGATCAATATTGTATATAGCAACTCCACTGTAAATTCTGTATATCATAGCTTTACTTACTCTGCACTTTTATGTATATAAAACACTATATTCTTGCACTTCTGGTTAGATGCTAACTGCATTTCATTAGCTCTGTACTTGTACTCTGCATAATGACAATAAAGTTGAATCTAATCTAATCTAATCTAATCTTCTGGCTGAGAACAAGCTACACCACATCAGTGCTGGATATCAACCAAAAGCTGTTTCCAGACACGAGAGAAGATCACGATGAAACCAGTTTAGATGTGATGATAAGGAATCATTATTTTCTGGAACAGTATCACATGTCTTATATGTATCACATGATCTGTATCACAGTTGACTGGATGGGACTGTGACTTTTAAGGACATTTCATCACTCATCTGTGTGAACTGATTTATATATGAGGTTAATGTATTTTTGATTATGAATAATTATTTTCCTTGAATCTTATTTGTCTTGATGCTACTTTATCATCTTTATAGTCTATGCTTCAATAAAATGAATATGATGAATATTGTGTTCTGAAGATTCTTGTTAAATACATCATTTTACTAGGTAGGCTCATATGTGTTTATTTTAGACTTGGAAAAACTACATAATCATTATTGGGATTATTTTTTACTTAAGACATAAAAATATTTGATCAGATTAATGACATCTGGGACATCAGTACACCAGAAAGTTATTATTTTTTATATTTAGTAACAAATGCCAATTGTTTTGTGAAAGAAAGGGAGTTACGAGATTAATTATTTTGCATTACAAGATGGTGCCATGGGCTTTATAGTTACAAACACTTGAGGGATAACTGAGAATGTAGCAGGAATGATCAACGTTGATTTTGTACCGCATTAAAACCAAGAGCACACACATTACTGATGTCCAGCACATGAGGAGCAAGAGAAAGGGGTGAGAGGACATTTTTACGCTGATTTCTGCTATTTAGTTATTAGTAATATATATATATATATATATATATATATATATATGAATGAATTTGTCCTTGTGAAATAGTGAAGTATCAGAATGTGTATACATTGTCCTTGATTACTGCTTAACAGTGGGGAATAGATAATGGCATGTTGTTGCAGGTTCATCCATTATATTTATTGATGTTTACTTCAAAAATCAAATAAATAATCTATTATTTTTATTATCAAAACATTTCTTTATAAGTTTTCCATGTTTCATCAGATGGCCTCACAATGTCCTGTTAAAAGGTATAATAGCAATGATGTAAGAATTAGAAAACAGAGGACTGTGAAAACTGTCAGATATAAATGTGACTCAGCTCAGTTTGTTGTCCATGATGAGGAGAATACATATATGTAGGTTTTACTGCCCTTCTACCCCAGGGGCCCAGTAGCACCCCCCGGAAGAGCCAAAAACTGTTCATTTCAAATGGCTGTAAATCAGAGTCCAATTAACATATCAAAGCGAAAATCAGCATGATTACTACTTATGCTATGCTGATAAAATAATGTTGGGCACAGTTTTCAGAAATAAATGGAAAGGTAGCATAAAGGCATTTTACATATTGCATACTCTAAAATACTAAATTTCACCATGCCTCTCAAATATATCATAGTGGTTTACACAGTGAACATATTTATATGTCTAGTTTACCATTCAATATATTATTTATTTAATTTCGTTAATAAAACTTTTTAAACTACATTACCCATAAGCCTCCATCGTTCTATCTATGGAAAGGGAATACTAGGCGCTGTTTTTTGTAGTTCATTGAAGTTATTCTTAGGGTTAGTGTTAGGATCTCGGTAAAAAGGTTATTTTTCTCAACATAGAAACACCCAATGTTGACTTAATATATTTACTAATGTGATAATAGCAGCAAAACATACTTTTGTAACATGATCCGCTGTTTAATATGGGTTAAAAGATAATCCAACCACAGACAGTCCTGCGATGACAAGGGACATTCACAGCCAATGACATCAAAGCTGAGCAGCGTCATCACACTTCCTTAACCATTTATTGTCATTCATGTTTTCCGTTTTTCGGCTAAAGGGATAGATTGGTTAACAATAAATTAAATTTGCCACCTATTAGATAGTGTTTTATTAACGTCTACACCTTCTTCCAACAATAATGCAAATACAGAAATTATTGTTATTCAGCTTGACAACAATTTGGCAATATTGATGTGTACATGTGTGTGTACAACATGTGTTGTGAACTGCACAGTCACAGTTGTATCTTATCTAACCAATAGATTAATTTCATTCAATTTAAAAGATAAATTTTTTTCCTGACCAAAGACAAGAGCATTTACTAATAAAAAGTAAAGAGTGAAATTATTAAGTTATTAATTTTTTTAAATTTGTTTCTGTGATTTGCCTTGCTTTACCAATCAATCTCTAGGAATAAAAACTGAAATAAAGCATAATGAACATACATAATTTTGTAAGAGTTTTCCAGTATTTATTGATATGTCAAACTCATTTAAAGACAAAGTGCGCATATTACTGCACTGTCACCAAGCTCGTTTTTTGAAGAATAAAACTATGAAGAAAAAAAAGGCAGTTATGTTGTAAACGTTAACAATTTTCAGTGTGCAAATTCTTTTATTAAAAAACAAAACATTATAAACATGGTATATATCTTTCAGAGAACACCGTAAAAATATACATTTTCTTAAAAGATTCTATTGACCAAAAAGTGATACAACACAATGTAAATGTTTCAAACTCACAAAAAAACATCATGAAGACATGCATGTCAAGTGTGCAATATCATCTATAAAACTCAATCAGCAGAGCATCACGTAAACACTGATTGTCCGAACAATGGAAGAAAGATAAAGTGTTCAGGAAAACAAACACCTGCTACATAAAAATGCAAAAATGTAACTTTAACAATAACATCATTCACTTCATGACTGGAACTAGGGGATTGCTGTGCATGAATATGTCCTTTACTAAAACTCCTGATGAGAACTGAAGCTTTCTTATGATAAAAGCACCAGAAGTAAAGTTTACTGTATGAAGCTTGACAAAGAGAACACAATGCTTTATCAATATGATAAATGCTATTTTTTAACTATTGTTGTCATCACTGGTTCTCTATACAGTACAGTATATGGGTTGCTGGAAGGTCACAATGTATTCATTATAAGGTTAATTAAAACAAAGTTACATCTGCAGAAATCAAAACACTGCAAAGTCTTGAGTCACTGATACAGGAACCATTTCTCTGTGTGTGTGTGTGGGGGGGGGGAGTTAAAGAGGTGAATCCTTGTGCATGACGGAGAACTACAGTGTTATCTGGAAACAATCCTGTAAGACAGAAAGGATAGAAATATTATGTAATTAAATGCAACATTACTGTGTTTTTTTTAGACCATGAAAGCATAATCTGCAAAGATGCTGTATAATTAAATGTTAAATGCATCCATTATTAAAAGCAAGTCATTAATAGCAATATCTAGTCATGGAGATCACGTATAGTGGGAACATGAAATGATGGGGCTTATTTAAAGTAATTTAATGAGAAGCCAATGAACAATATAAACTTTCTGACTGTGTGGGGCAACTGATTTTCCAATATTGTGATAGTGTCAGATGAGATTGTCCAGGGGCTTGTACAATATCATACAAGTGTTAAATTGAATTAGTGAATTATTAAGACTTTGATGTGGGACTGTATTTAGGGATCATTTTAAAGACTTTTCCCCTTTCCAGATACCCACACCTGAGGTCTTATTCACTTGAGAGTGTGTGTACGTGACTATGAGACTGTCCCCGGTCCTAATAATGCCAAAGCACAGTGTCCTTAACACACACTAAACCTCTCCAATACTGCTCCGGAGCGCTATACAACGCTTAGTGTATCCCATCATGCATCATGTTTTGGAATTAATGTGAGACTTTTTGCAGAGATCTCACAGGAGGTCACGCAATCTTTCCAATGTTTGTGAAATATTAATTATAATAATTAGAAATTGAGACTAATTTAGTAGTAAAACAAAGTGTTGCATGTTTTCTTGGTGCACAAAAGTATATTTATTTTGTACATCATTTGTAACTTCTTTTTATCACTTAATTAGAAGCACCACAAAATAAATTGTCATCTTTAATAGGAACTATTGAAAAGACATTTAGAAGTTTCTTTTAAAATACAAAGTTGAAACGAACTTTGTCATGTTAAGATCGACACACATTGTGATCTTCATGCTCACCTGGGCCAAATAAAGGAAATGTGCAAAGATGGCAAGTGTGGGTATTTGGACCGTACAACAGTTTAAGAAACAACAAAATGCTGTGCAAATGATAACAACAGGAATGTTTGATAAAAGGGACAAACTATCACAGACCAACCTGCCTCTGCAGCTTTCTGTCTTCTCCATTTCTGAAGGAATACCTCTCCACAAACACCACTGGGGTGACTGCTTACTTTACGTCTTTTCAGCTAAAAAATTAATACAAGGGGAAAGAAAATAAAACAGAATTATATACAGAATGTTAATAGTGATCTGTGAGCAAAATATTTAAGATATAAACAAATATGAATTGAACTGCAAGATGGGAAAAATGTTTTTTTGTTTTTTTTTTTTACATTAAAAAGGTATTACAAGCATGGTACAGTAAATGTAAAATGTCATATAAAAGCACATTAAAACGCTACCATTACAGTGGTACAACTATAGTTAATTTGGTGATTAATGTGCTATTACTATACCACAGTAAAACTACAGTTACTGTGGTAAAAAAAATAAAAAATAAAATAAAAAATAAAAATAAAAAACATGGTAAATGTCTTGTTTACTGGGTTTTAGCTACTTTTGTAGGTGTCATGGTTACCATGATTTTACTACAAATACAACTTACATCTTTGAACCTGAAATGAATATAAAACGGATCCCAGGTATGTGGCACGTCACGTGACCGATAGAGTTTAACCAGTTAGCAGCTGTGTTCATTTAGTTAAACACAATGAAACTCAAAGACAGCCTCAGATGACCGATGTAATACAGAGAGTAAACATAAGGCGCTCATCTGATTAATAAAGAAGACAGAATACGTTTTATGACAGGCATTAAAAGAGCATATTTACTACTACTCACCATAGACTGTATAACTCACCCAACCTGCGGCTCTTGCAAACTGATGGAAAGTATCGCGATGTGTGCTGAATGAGACTTCTTGAACGTGATTTCAAAGCGATAAACATCTCATGTCAGTGACGCTAGAGGCCTTGACAACGCTTCAGCTTTGACGCTTTGGGGTTGACGCACAGCGCGTGATGCTCGTGGTGGGAGGGGCAGCGCTGTTTATTAATTATGTATTATTATTATTTAGGTCTTTCTGTGTTGATTTGCTGTTTATTAATATTTTTAAAACTATAATGCTAAATATATCAACATTTATTTAGATGTTATCATGTATTCATTCATTTCTTTATTTTAATTATATTATTTCGGTCTTATTACAGGTGAAATATTACAGTAAGCCAGAACACTGGCCGAGCGGGGCTCATTCTAAACCCATTAGCTGACATTCATATCACAGAATCTGACAGCGATCAGAGGCTCATCAGCGACAGCATTTTTAAGAAGCCTTTACAATAACCTTAATAAAAACGTTTAACTTTAGAGTCTAAAGTAAAAAAATAAAAAATAAATTAAAAAAAATAAATTTGTAGGCCTATCGCTAATAAATAATTTATTTATTTATTTTTATATATTTTTTGTTCTTTTTATTTAAACTAAATTGTTTCTTAATGTGAAAATGTGTTACAGTTATGTGTCAAGGACTTGATATTGAATTCTGTAATAAAAATAAAATAAAATCTAGGCCTATGAAAAAAAATTAAAATCAATGAAAAAGTAAAAAAAGAAGCATTGCGCATTTTACAGCTAACAAAGTTTTAATGTGTTTTTGTCACCAGCAGTACAGTATGTTGCTCAGTTTTGTACAGTAAGTTAAGCTCCGATTTTTTTTTTCAAGTTTCAGTGAGTTTCTTCTGTTGTCCTGTGAAAAATTAAATAATAATAACAATAATTAATCAGAAAATATTGTGCTGATGCACGAAAGATGCCTCAAGTTGAAATGCATTAGTTTAAAAAAACGAGCTGCAATCATGAAAATAAGGAAATAAACGTGTGCCTGCCACGAATAAATAGATTAAATTACGTGGAAAAATCACGAACTGCCGTGAGACTGGGTTTCCGTGTGTGGACCACGGAAGAAGAGTGTCATTGACTTGCGTTAGAGTTATCCGTGATCTCAGCACAGACTCACTCCGTGCTCGTATCACAGATTTTAGTTAGGCTAACAGAATCAACGTGAATCTGTATGATGGCAGGACAATGCAATAGTTACAATAACAGTCAGGTTGGTCATGGTATTTGGTGTTGAAAAAAATAAATAGGCCTACTTCAAATGTTGCGTTTCCAGATGAGATAGCACGTCCATTGAGTGAGGTCTGTACTCCATCACTGAAACGATCCGTGTACGGACCACGGAAGATGAGTGCCATTGACTTGCGTTAGAGCACAGACTCACTCCGTGCTCCTATCACAGATTTTAGTTCTGACTATAGCCAAAATGTGTGTAAAACGCCATCAAACTGGATTTTATGATGACAGGACGAGAAAAAAATGCCAAGTTAATTACATGCCATTGCAACAGTGTCGACGAAAAGCTTGTAAGTTCCTAAACAAGTGAGTGAGGTCGTGGAGGTTGTGGAGGTCCGTGCCATCACGGGACTTTTGTAACTGAAACAAACGTAATTTTTATGATGACAGGACAATGCAATAACTACAACAGCTGTCTGGTTAATGTCATTATGGCATTTGATATTGGAAAAGAAACAAATACTTCAAATGTTGCGTTTCCAAATGAGAAAGCACGTCCGTTCAGCGAGTTCTGTACTCCGTCATTGAAACGGGTATCCGTGTGTGGACCACGGGAGGTCAGTGTCATTGACTTGCGTTGGAGAAATATCCGTGGCCGGGTCACGGAATTTGGGGCAATTCCGTGATGGCTTCACGGATTTTGAGTTAAGGACCCGTGGACATTTCACGGAATTCTGTGAGACCAGGTTGGCTTATTAGTAACATTAATGAATGACAGACATACTTCTTAACTTTAAGTTTTCTTTCTATACAAACAAAATTGTGAATAATTTTTTGCACAGTTCTTTTCCATACAGAAACAATTTAATATCACTAAAGTTTAACTGTACCTGATCATAAAATCAATCTAAATAATGGTGTCAGAAGACTGCAGACTGTCTTTGGTTTCTTTTGTACATTTGCTCAGTGTCTCCTGTCATTTTATAAAATTGATCTTCAGTGTTCCACACAGAGTGTAAAAATTCTTGTTTATGAAAAACTGGGCCATACGGGGCATAAAATCTTTTAATTAAGATTACAATATTTAATTATTCTTATTGCTAATAAGAAGTAAATGGAGTCGATTCCAGGAGTCAATTCCATCAACTTCTACAGCAGTAGTAGGGAATGAGAGCTAATGCTGATATGATGCACTATGCCTAAATTGTTTGCCACTCTCAGTGTTTTCTCGGTCTGCTGTCAATCCCTCGATCCACCTTGCAGACATGAAGCTCAACTCAATGAACTGAAATTGCCCTCTGCTCTGCTCACAGTGGACCTACAGAGAATGTTGTTTCTCTGCTTTCTTTATTTACACCTTAATAAGTCAAATTTTGTTTCTAATACCAGCAGTGTAACATGTTTAATCTCTGTGAAATGATTTGTTTGTACTGCAGGTGTGTTTGGTGCTGATGAATATGAAGTGAAGTCAATGTCAGTGATGGAGGGAGATTCTGTCACTTTGAACCCTGATCCTGCTCAAATACAGGGATTTATTCTGATACTGTGGAGGTTTGGAGATCCAGTCATTGCTCAGATCAATGGAATTGAGGCGTCCTATCCCAGACACACTGAAATATTCATAGGCAGACTGCAGCTGGATCAGACTGGATTGCTCAAAATCAACAACATGAGAATTAAACACTCTGGACTTTATAAAATAGAGGTCATTCAAAGAACTGGGACTTCAAATATGAAATTCACAGTTACTGTTTATGGTGAGTATATATTTATTTTTTAATATCTTTCAGTTTTTGAAAATAATTAGAAGTTTCTTTTTCAAGTCATCTCAAGTTTATTGTCATTCCGCTACATGTGGGGACATACAGTGAAATGAAATGTCATGCCTCACAGGACTACAGTGCTACATAAATACAGACATACAAAAATGAAGTAAAACCATATAAACCTATACAAAACTGACCTACTGACAGATTTTGACTATAAATATACTATATACTAAAGTTAATTCACCACCAGAGGTCATCATCCACAACACAGACTCTCACACTGCACAGTACACCCTGGACTACATTTTCCATGCTCCATTGCACCAATCCCATTCACCTGAAAACAGTCACACACAACTGCCACAAATTACACACACACAGCACAATCATTAGACACGCTTTATAAGCATTTGATGTCCTTTCACACACTGCCGAGTATTGTTCTGCACATATCCTTCCCCTAACAATAGCTGTCATACCAAGCCATTCCGTGTTTGTTTTCACAGTCTTGTCTTAGTTTCTAGTTTTCATAGTCTTGTTTCAGTTTATAGTTTTGATAGTCTTAAGTTTATAGTTTTGATAGTCTTAAGTTTATAGTTTTCATAGTCTTGTTTCAATTAGTTTATAGTTTTCATAATCCTGTTTCAGTTTATAATTTTCATAGTTTAGTCTTTTCTTGCTCTGCCCTGTTACTTGTGTTTTGACTCTTTGCTCTGGATTCTGGATTACACCTCTTACTTAGCCCTCTGGATATTGTTTGTTCATCATAGACCCACGCGTGCCCTAAGAACATTCTTTCTCTTGCCCTATATATACCTGTTTGCCAGTGCTTTACCCATGTCTGTTATGACCACTTCTCTGTGTAATAAAAGCTTGCACATTGATCCACACGTCTCATGAGCCCGTTAAAGAATACTCGGCCACACAAGGATCCAGTGGCTTTTCTGGGGAACATTGGACAGGTATGGAAATGTCGAGAATTTTGTAGCCCTTAGACAAGGACCACAATCGCTGGAGAACTATGTTCGTGAATTTTTTGCCATAGGACACTATTCTGACCTACCGGACTGTCTTCTAATTTAATTTTACTGTGATGGTATAAATCAACCCCTTTGGTCTAAAATTAGATGCGAGGGTCCACGTTCATCACTCTGTCAGTTTTTGGACTATGCTTTGTTGTGTGTTGACTCCTCATTTACTGTAGGTGTCATGGAGGAAGAATGTGACACTGCACTCTCTCATGTAGTGTCAGCCGCACTAGAGCACAAGCACAAAATGGAGGCAACAGCAGAGCCTAATTGCAAAATGGCAGCCACAGTGGACCTTCACGAGTCAAGTCACCGCTGCCAATCCTGAGTCCAGTCAAGTCACAGCTGATCTTCCAGAGTCTCGTCACGTCTCAGCTGAACTTTCAAAGGCTCATCACGTCTTGTCTGTTGCACCCAAAGCCTCAAGGTCAGCTCTTCAGTATCTCAAACTGGCATCCAGCATGGAGGATCCACCACGGTTACCAGTAAGAGCAGCTCCTAAACCAGCGTGCTCAACCCCTCCTTTTTAGGAAATAATTCCCCAGTCTGAAGTGCTTCCCATGATGGGGATCGCTTTATGTTGCGTTTGGGCTGCGTACACCACTACTGACACTCTAGAGGTGGTGGCGTCCACTATGATTTATCCAGAGGTGGCAGCTAATGCTGCAGAACCTTCCAAAGTAGTGACGCTTGCTGCTGAGTCCCCAGAGGTGACTGAACAAGTGAATTCTGTCACGGCTATGGAGGCTATCTATGAACTCTCATTCTGTCCTGTCACGGCTATGGAGGCCGTCTATGAACTCTCGTCCTGTCCTGTCAGGGCTATGAAGGCAGTCTGCGAATCCTCGTTCTGTCCTGTCACGGCTATGAAATCCATTTCTGAACTCTCGTTCTGTCCTGCCACTGCTATGGAGGCTATGTTTATGAACTCTCGTACTATTCTGTCACAGCTATGGAGGCCGTTTATGAATGCTCGTTCAATCCTGTCATGGCTATGGAGGCTGTTAATGAACTCTCGTTCTGTCATGTCACGGCTATGGAAGCCGTCTATGAACTCTCGTCCTGTCCTGTCATGACTACAAAAGCCATCTGCTAATCCTCGTTCTGTTCTGTCACGGCTATGGAGGCCATTTATGAACTCTTATTCTGTCCTGCCATGGCTGTGGAGGCCATTTATGAACTCTATAGCCCCTTTGACACTGCACATAGGACTCAGAAAATTGCTCTCTGCTCTTGTCTGCTCTGCCCTGGTGGGCTCCAGTTCTGCCTGCTCCACCCTGGTTGGCTCCAGTTCCACCTGCTCCACCCTGGTGGGCTCCAGTTCCGCCTGCTCCGCCCTTGTGGGCTCCAGTTCCACCTGCTCCGCCCTTGTGGGCTTCAGTTCCATCTGCTCCACCCTGGTGGGCTTCTGTCCCATCTGCTTGGCTGTTGTGGTCACCTGCTCCACCCTGGTGGGGTCCAATTCAATCAATCACTTTCACCTGAAAACAGGTGCCATATACAGCTGCCACCACTTACACACACATAGCACAATCAACAGACACGCTTTATAAGCATTGGACTTCCTTTCACACACTGCCAAGTATTGTTCTGCACATATCCCTTCCCTAGTGATAGCTGCGATACCAAGCCATTCCGTCTTAGTTTCTAGTTTTCATAGTCTTGTTTCAGTTTCTAGATTTCATAGTTTTGTTTAAGTTTCTAGTTTTCATAGTCTTGTTTAAGTTTATAGTTTTCATAATCCTGTTTCAATTTATAGTTTTCATAGTTTAGTCTTTTTCTTGCTTTGCCCTGTTAATCGTGCTTTGACCCTTTGCTCTGGATTCTGGACTACACCTCTTGCTTAGCCCTGTGTATATTGTTCGTTCATCGTAGACCCACGCGTGCCCTAGAAAAATTATTTGTGTTGCCCTATATATACCTGTTTGCCAGTGTTTAACCCATGCCTGTTATGACCACTTCTTTGTGTAATAAAAGCTTGCACATGGAAGTTACACCCATTACAATATGAATGCTTCACATAAATACTGTATCTATACACAACTAACCTACTGACAGATTTTGACTATAAAAATACTATTTATAAATGTTTACCTATACATAAAAAACTATACAAACTATACAAATGCTTCTCATAAATACTTTACATGTGCAAAGAGAAACATTGTATGTTAAGCAGCTGGCTGGGGAACAGTGTAAGAGGATTTGTAGTGCATGGGCAGGCAAACATACACATATTAGTCTTTTTTGGGATTATGTACACACATCAGTGTGCCATACCTGAGCCTTGGAGGCAGGTCATGGCGCAGAGAGGATTGCTGCCACCTTCTTCTCTTGCGGTCTTATAAGGCCCACGTGGTAGCCCAGGTACTTTGCTTCGGCGAAGGCCAGGTGACATTTCTGGGGGTTGGCGGTCAGGTCAGCCCGGCGTAGTTCCGAGAGCACCTTCCGCAGCTGCTCCAGATGGTCTTCCCAAGTCTCAGAGTCTATAATGACGTCATCCAGGCAGGCAGCCGCGTAGGCCTGGTGCGGCCACAGGAGGACGTCCATTAGACGCTGGAAGGTTGCTGGGGCCTCGTGCAGGCCGAAGAGAAGGACCCGGTACTGCCAATGGCCACTTGGGGTTGAGAAGGCCGTCTTCAGCTTGGCCTGTTCCGTTAGGGGGACCTGCCAGTAGCCCTTGGTAAGATCGAGGGTCAAGATAAAACGGGCCCTTCCGAGGTGATCCAATAGCTCGTCGACCCAGGGCATCGGGTAGCTGTCGAACTTGGAGACTTCATTTAGGCGGCTAAAGTCGTTACAGAAGCGGAAGGTGCCATCGGGCTTTGGAACCATGATGATGGGGCTGGACCATGCGTGATGGTTCGATGACCCCTAATATCTCCTGTACCTCTTCCTCGATGGCGTGTCCCACTTGTCTTCAGCGGCCACTAGTTGTAGCATTTGCTTCAGGGTTTGATTAAATCGTTCAACTAGCCCATCGGTCTGGGGGTGGTACACCGTGATGCAGAGCTGTTGGACCTTTAGGAGTTTGCACAGGTCAGCCATCATCCGGGACATAAATGGAGTGCCCTGGTCAGTAAGTATCTGGGACGGGATGCAGACCCGGCTACACAGCAGAAACAGCTCCTGGGCAATGGCTTTCGTGGTGGCCTTATGGAGGGGGATGGCCTCAGGGTAGCGGGTGTCATAATCCTTGATGACCAGGATATGTTCGTGGCCAGGGGCGGACTATGGCAGCGGCCCTGCCAGATCCATCTCGATCCGCTCAAAGGGCACCTCAATGATGGGCAGCGATATCAGCAGCTTGGGGGAGGGTTGGAGTTATCAGCAGCTTGGGGGAGAAGCGTTTGACTTCAGCCTCCAGGCCCGGCCAGTGGAAATGGTCGACAAACCACGGCCGCCTCTTCTGATCCGAACCGCTCCACTACATGGTGTGTGGTGGGACCCCCGGCCAGTAGCCAGTGTTGGGCAAGTCGAGAGAGGTTGGCAGCTTACGCTCGGGCCGGCTGCTGTGGGCTCCTTCATCAACTCTTTATAGGAAGCGCTCCGTTCCGGTGTAAGTGCAAAGTATGCCCGTTGCGCTTCTCCCATTAAAAGCGGTGCCACCATCCAAGCCCACTCGTCCCTGGGCCACGCCTCCCGGGCAGCAATGGAATCAAACATTTGCAGGTACATTGCTACATCATCGTGTACCGTCATTTTTTGCAGCAACTTCATCACCTGGACACAGGGGTCAGGTAGCGGAGTTCACTGGGCAGCGGCGATGCGGATCACGGCAAGCTCGCGTTCAGTTTCCCCTTGTCAGAGGCCATGTGCTCCATAATTTGCTGCTGGCGGATGCTCACTTTGGTGAGGTGTTTCAGCAGGTCTTCCATCTTTGGGGGAGGAGCACCACCTGGGGAAACAGAGAGTGAATGTGAGCCCCCCCAAAAAAAGAAAGTCACACACTGCTCTCTGCGGGCACAATAGAAGATAGCATTAGCCGAGTCTTGTGGAGTCTCTCACCTCGCTGTTCATTTGCCAGATTTATAAAGCCAGAGCTTGATGGGGTGCAGGTGTGGCTGCCCGGCCCATGATGAGCAGGTGCAGGTGTGACTGCTCAGTTTCCAGGGCGACACTGATGAGAGCTCGGGACATGTGTCAGAGTATGTTAAATCTTCCATTAAAAATCTGGGAGTAATCATAGACTGTGATTTTAAACTTGAAAAGCAGAAAAAATTTGTATTTAAAGTCAGTTTTTTTCAGTTAAGGCTCTTGTCTAATGTGAAACCTTTTTTTGTCATTTAAAGACTTTGAAAGAGTTATACATGTTTTTATCTCCTCTCGATTGTATTATTGTAATGCCATCTATGCTGGTGTCAGCCAGGCATCTCTTTCACGCCTGCAGTTGGTGCAGAATGCATCACCTAGACTACTAAAAGGGGTATGTAAGCTCGACCACATTTCTCCCATACTGGCTTCCCTTCATTGGCTTCCAGAACGTTTAGGATTGATTTAAAAATTTTTAGTGTTTGCCTACAAATCCCTAAATGGTCTAGCCCCGTAATGTGTTTACATAATGTCTTACATAATTTTAAAATGGCAAAATGACAGTAACGATTATTTGCATTAATCTGCATTTGCCTTATGTTGTAACCAGAAGATGAACTAATTGTGTAACTTAATGTGATTTTTGCAGAGTCACCATCTGCTGTTGATGCTGGTGTAACTGAAATGAAGCTCATGTCAGTGAAAGAAGGAGATCCTGTCATTCTTCAGGCTGGCGTTCCTCAACTAACCGGAGATGAGCTGATAGTGTGGAGTAGAGTTGTGACGTTCGCGAACGAACCGATTCTTTTGAACGGCTCATAAACATGAACGATGGGAGCCGAGTCGCGCTGGAGGGGAGCCGTTCTTTCTGTCATTCATTTTCCCTATGCGTGTTTCACACAGATGCACTCAAATAAGCTCCTCCGCGAGACAGAACAGTTATAGGGGGAGGGGCGCACCCAGCGTGATGATATTAAATTTGCCCAAGGACAAAAAAAAGAGAGGCAGAAAAAGCCATAAAGTAAGGAACTGCTATGTATTTATTTACATTGCATTTTGTGTTCATTTAAAACTTGTTCTTTTAAAAACATTAAAATGTTCTTTTGTGATACTGTTCTTGTATAGAAATGTTTCACTAAAAGCTGTTTTGCACAGACATTCATTGCAGCCCACTTATTGTTCATTGACTTGAAGGGGCTGATGTCCTATTTGCAAAGTTTACAGTAGTAATAGTATGTAGTATGTAGACATTTCCATTTTATTTATTCTAATTTTATCTACTTTAAATATTTTTTTTGTTTTCTATCAAAATGTTCTTGTGTGATGTGATAACAATGTTCTTGTGTGGAAGTGTTTGTAGTAAAAGCTGTTTTGCACAGAAATTAATTGCAGCCAGCTTTGTTTTTGATGTTTATTTGTGAGTAGGTATTGTATGAATAACATAAGTATTGGTGTGTCATATCTGAGTTTTAATTATTTGACTACAAATCTCACCTCATCATTCCTCCCAGTGATTATTTCCAGGATAAACTGAGATGCCCCCAAGCTGGCTTCTTAAAACTGACTAAATATTTAAAAAGAGCCAAAAGAGCCGTTCTTTTGAACGGCTCTTTGAAAGGAACGGATCGTGAAGATCCGGATCCCCTCAAAGAGCCATAAATCCCATCACTAGTGTGGAGGTTTGGGGATGAAGGAAAACTCATAGCTAAACATGATATAGAGGCCAAAAGCCCACCTTTATATGATGACACTGAGGAGAGATTCAGAGACAGACTGAAGCTGGATCAGACTCTGGACACTATAAAGTGAAAATCAGCAGCAACAAACAGACCATATACCAGAAATACATTGTTACTGTCAGTGGTGAGTAACTCAATTGAAGTAAGTAATTGAAGTATTGATTGTTTATCAGTTGTCTGTGAATAATTCCAGATGATGTGACATTTAGAGAATCAAGCCTTTCTTAAAAAAAAAAATGAAACTTCAGGGTACAGTGACGTCATGCAGCTTCAAGAGCTCATAACTTCTTCTTCTGACCTTTTATTATTTAAAACAATTTGTTGTGAATCATATAAAATATAATCGCATGGGCAAACCGGGCAGCTGCCTGGGGCAGCATTTCTTCATGATACATGGGGGCGGCACGACCAGTTAAAAAAAAAAGATAATAATCCAACTGCAGCGAAGCGGTTTTTTATTATCTATCATTTCACTGTGTGGGGAACTGGCAAATTGGTGCCCCTGCTTGCTGAGAAACGTGCAAGCTGTGTGAAAAGGGGAAAGGGTAGCGGGGCATGCCATGGGTTACAGTTCACCTCTTGGTCTCTACCAACTGGAACGGACAAGAAGGGGAATGGGGGATCTACGGTCCCACCTAGAAATGTTCTAGGAACCGTTTTCAGCGGCTAGTTTTATTTTAGTTCTCAGAATGTTCTGCTAAAAGTTAGGATAACATTCTCGAAAAACATTATAAAAATGTCTATTGATAGCATTGTTACAACATTATTCTCTAACATTCTAATAAAGCTTCACATCACACTAGATGTGAACTTACATTGCTCAGAAGTCAAAATGTTGGTTGAAAGGGAAAACCCAACCTCTGTTTGGTGTCAAACTCTAGCGTAAATAACTCCAAAAACAGTATTAGCAACTGCACTTATTATAAACAAGATTTATTTCTGACATAAATGTAAAAAAGTTCTTATTGAGATTAACAGAGTTGTTGATGGTTTATTGAAAATAATAGTTTAGTTTGACGTCACCATTATGGTGATCAGTACTTAGGCAGTATGAGTCTTTTTCAGTGTATCTGTTCATTTAACCGCTATAACTAGATTTGTTATAGCAAAAGCAGTGCGAGAAAGCCCTCGTCAGGTGATGTTGGTTACTTGTTGATATTAAAACTTTTTTCACGTAGTGATCTGATCAACTGTTTTTTTGTGGCGTTGAATTTATGCTATTAATTTAATATTAGAGACTACAGCAGATGCAGTGCATAAGATTCTACAAATTCATATCAGATTTTGTCTGTTCTTTTTAAATTACACTGTTAATGAACTAGAGACTGCTTAGACACACAGAGACCTCAATAATTAGTGCATGAATCTCAACAATGGTGACAAGCTTAATGCCGCAATGCATTCTGGGTGCCACGGATGAGTTTTGCATGTACCCAGAATACATTGCAGCATGAAGCCTGTCACCATTGTTGAGATTCATACACTAAATCTTGATCTTTGTGTGACAATTTTTTTTTTTTTTTTTTTAAATGCTTGAAATAATCTGCTTTAAATTCAGCTGGGTCTCAGGCGCTTGAGCTATTATGCGGTTTTAATAAATAATATGCACTATACATTATATTGGGAGAAAACAGGCAACCAGACCGCATATGTGTTGTATTAATCAATTGCAAGCAACCAGTGTCGTCTAACCACATGTTCTATTGCTGTTTTTGCTATAATAAAGATTACAGCAGCTAAAGAACATCACTGACAAGTAAGTGTCAAATTGCACAACTAAAGCCAACACTTACCACCATGGTGACATCAAACCAAACTATTACTTTTAAACAGACATCAACATCCAACATCTAAACATATGCTTAAATCTTAATTAGAATGTTAGGGGATAATGTTCTAATAACGTTATTAATAAACATTTTTAGAATGTTTTTAGAGAACGTTCTAGGAACAAAAAAAAACTACCCGCTAAAAACATTGTTAGAACAATCCATGGGAATGTTCTTAGAACATTTTTAGAACAAAAAAATTCTAGCTGGGGTATAGAGCAATTCTTGAATGGAATTAGTGGGTAAAAGTTAGTCACACCTTGACTTTCCTCCAAATAAAACATTTCATTCATAATTTTATAAATACAGGCCTATAGTTCCTGCACATTTTTGTTTTTCTGAATTGTGTGAAATGGCATATAAAAATAGGTAATACAAAAACGTTACCAAGTTTAATGGGTTGAGTCTTGACTTCTGGTCGTGAGTGACAGTGTTGTGGGGATGGGAAATCTGTTTATTGTCGAGTGCCAAATAAACACAGAGATGGACAGGAAAAGGTAAAAGCCTAAAAAAAAATAAAAATAAAAAATAAAGAAGAAGAAGAGGAGAAATGAGCAAAAGATAAATGTGTATGCAACTATTTTCTCTATGTATGTATGTATGTTCTCTAATGAATGAAGGGCTAATGTTAATTGGTGGGCATAACCCTTAAGCAGAGGTGGGAAGTCCAGGGGCCAAAGAGTAAAAGTCCTGCCATATTTTTGTTCCACCCATGAACTCACCAGACGATTTCACCAGAGGATGAACCAAGTCATTCCTTCCAAGTCACAAACGAGTCTTGAGTCAAATCCCAAGTCCTCAAAGAGTTAAAGTTAATGAGATAATTAAGTGACTAATTAAATGAAGATGCATTAGTGATGAACACCTGCTGTTTACAATCAACATCACTGAAGAAAAGAGAAACACAAGAACTACAACTGACTTTAAGCACAGCCTTGGATGAAATCAATTGAAAAAAAAAAAAAAAAAAAAAAAAACCTTTGCCACCATAATTGTGGTAAGTATTTGCTTCAGTTGATATCTTTAGCCTTTAAGCAGTTTTCACAAATTCGCTTCTATACAATTGCATTGTTGTTTTGCAGCAAACATTTGTGCAATGCTGGTACAACTCTTGATCTAGCAGGTGATTTATGCTTTTGATGACTGCATGATCTTGATTAAATTTCTTGATTATATGAGAAGAGTTCGTGGCTTAGCTGTTAGAGAGAGCTGCCGTGAATTCACTGCTCTGTCTGTGCACTTTGGATGGGTTAAATACAGAATATGATTTCTGAGTACGGGTCACCACACTTAACTGTATGTCACTTTCACAAAAAAGAGAGAAATCTCATTATGCAAATGCAACCATATAATGCTTTATAACACTTCAATATTAAGAAAAAAAGTTGTATTTAGGCATTTAGCCATGAACATTTATCATGTGATCCTCAACAGTGGTGAAATTGGGTGAACAGTGCATTATGGGAGTAATTCATGTATTGCAACATGAAGCATTTTGTTGATTGTAACCATTGTAGAGATTCATATGCTGGTTCTTGATATCTGTGTGTGTCTAAAAAGCACTGGAGTTCAAACTTTTATATGTGTTGCAAATAAAAAATAATCCATATCCTGTAAATATTAGAGCAATGCTTTTTTTGTGTGCATGCTGTAGTTTCACTGGAATTATTCAAAATGTGATAAGAAAGAAGACAAAAATATTTGAGATATAGTTAAACCAGCTCATTGTAACTGTATGTTTTTCATATGTCACAGTTCTGTCTTCTCCACAACAACCCATGCAGAGCTACAGAGAAAGATCTAGCACAACAAGTCAAGGGTCAAGAGCACAATTAAACCAAACACTGATCTCCATGATGGTGGCATCTTTTTAACCAATAAAACATCCACATCTGATCCTCTGTAATCCTCAATAACAGCAGGTGTTCATCTCTAATGCACATTCAATAATCACTTAATTATCTCATTAACTTTAATTCTTTGAGGACTTGGGATTTAACTTGAGAGTCATGTGTGACTTGGAAGGAACGACTTGGTTCCTCTGGTGAAATCAGCTGCTGGACTTTTACTCTTTGGCCCCTGGACTTCCCACCTCTGGGTACAGCACCAGTGACAAGCTATTGTACCCCTAAAGGTACAATTATGTACTTTATTTTCTGAGAGTGTACCCTCAAGGTTACAGCTTTTGTACCCTTGGCATAGGGTACATAAAACATCACCATCTGATCCTCTGTAATTCTCAATAACAGCAGATGTTATTCATTAATGCACAATCATAATTTAATTAGTCACTTAATTATCTAATTTACTTTAACTCTTTGAGGACTTGGGATTTGACTCAAGACTCGTTTGTGACTTGGAAGGAATGACTTGGTTCCTCCTCTGGTGAAATCGGCTGATGAGTTCATGGGTGGAACAAAAATATGGCAGGACTTTTACTCTTTGGCACCTGGACTTCCCACCTCTGCCCTTAAGTTACTCACCCTGGGTGTAATTCAATGTAGAACTGCCAATGACTGCTGTCCAGCAATTAGTCATTTAAAATTTTAACTTCATTTCTGTTTTCATTGCTTATACTATAAGTATCACAAGCATTATACCTAAAAGGTTACTGATGTTTCTAGTGCTTGTTATATATCAGAAACACATGACTGTCTCTGTTTATCATTACAGAACCAGGTCTGTCTCCAGCAGCTGTAGCTGTGATTGTTGTTGTAGGGATTGCTGTTGTTGTTCTCCTGGCGGCTGCAGCAGCTGCTGGTTTGATTTACCATCGCCAAACGATCGCAGAACTACGTAAGTATTACAGCTGATAAAGCAACAGAACAAATAGCTCTACTGTATGAAAGAATGAGATTTAAAAGCTGTAGCAAAGTGGAATATTTTTAAGCAAATAACCACTTAAATTGCACATAAACTGTTGAATAATTTCAGAAGACTTATAGCGCACAAGTCATGTGGAAAACATTTATGCTGCATTTCTGGTGTCCTGCATGTTTTTTTATCTTTGAGATGGTCTTGACAATATGTCTTTGTATAGAAAAGAGCTGCATGAAGATTTTAAAATAAGGACTGGTTTATTTAGTATTAGGTATGATATGTGTAATAGTTTTCAGACAGATTCTCTCCTTGCATACATTTATGTGATCACTCACTTATAATCTCCTCGTTGTTTCTATGTGCTGTTGTGTGATGAAGCGGAGACAGTGTCAGGAGTGGAGGGAGAAGATGTCGAATTAAAAACTGGTGTTACTAAATTACACACAAGTGATCTGATAGAGTGGAAGGGTGGAAATAAAGACAATCTCATAGCTCAAATCAAAGAAGGGACTATCACTTCATATGAGGATGTTTTTTATGGGGTATTCAGAGACAGACTAAAGCTGGACATGAAGACTGGATCTCTGACAATCAAAAACCCCAGAATTGAACACACTGGACCCTATAAGTTTCTGATCAACGAGAAATGCAAGAAGAGATTTATTGTTTATATCAAAGGTAAGTATCTCCAGACTTTCTGTGTAATAGAAATAGATTGTCACATATCATGTTTCCAGCATGTCAAAACACAAGAGATACAGGTTCAGTTCTTGTATATCGTGTCCTTTCTATCTTTTATGTTTTCCTTAAATATAGATGTGACAGAATTGTTGTAACTTGACACATTTTTTGTAGGATGTCTGATGTTAATTGTTTCCAGCACTGCTATATGAACAAGAACTTCATCTCCAGAAGTGCAATAAGAGTTAACATCATGAGCATGAACTCTCATAGTATCATATACACCCTGAAACTCAAACGTCTTCACATTACAACAACCCCAAAATAAAGAAATTATAACAGAAAAATATTCATTATTGTACAGTGGAATGTGCTTCTTAAAGTTATAATAATTATGATATCTGTCTTTCTAAGCTAACCATTTTTAAACTGAAAAAGAAATACTGATATACATTATCAATAACCATATTGCATTAATTAATATCACATATTTAATGTGTAGTTGTTTTACCAATTCTTGCTCTCATATATGAAACACACACACACCTTTAATGAAGCTTTATTCAATTATCAGTGCTCCTCATTTCTATTCTTTCTTCTTTCTCCTCTTGTGACATGTAGGAAAGACACTGACAGTGAAGGAGATTCTGACACTCTAGAGACTAAAACTGAAATACAGACCGGTGATGAGATACGGTGGATGTTTGGAGATAAAGATGCTCTCATAGCTGAAATCAAAGGAGAGACCAGAGAGGTGACTACATATTATGGTCCTGATGGGAGATTCAGAGACAGACTGGAGCTGGACATGGCGAATGGATCGCTGACTAGGGGTGCTCCGATCACGATCGGCCGATCGTTAATGCGCATCTCGTCAGTAAAGCCGGTTCTCTAATCAGCGGTTAATTCCATCAGGTGCGTGATTTCACATAGAGCCGCTGTTACTACACAGAGCCGTTGTTAATAGAGAAGATGCGCCAAAAAACCCTGAAAATGAAGTGGATTTGCGCATCTTCTCTATTAACAACGGCTCTGTGTAGTAACAGCTGCTCTATGTGAAATCTAGGGATGTTCCGGAACTAGTCTGGACAAATTCCAAATGGAAGTGATCATCCCTATCCCCTTGAAGTGAGGACTTTGAAGTGAGTGGGGCATGTGCGTGCCATTAAGTAGTCGTTAGGAAAGCACTTTGCTAAAGGAGCGACATAATTTCCTCATTATCTTCAGCTGAGATGTTCCTGTGACAGCGCAGCATGTGTCCGTCAGCAGATGTCGCTGTTTTACTGTTATAAATGTTTATTTTTTTATTTTATTTTTATTGTTGTTAGCATAACAGTTGCAAATAAGCATACATTTAATATTTAAATACGTTTTAAAAATATGCTACACTGTAAAACCCGACCAGTAAACTTAACTCAAACCGTTGGAGTAAACAGATTGCCTTAAACCATGTAAGTTTAAAAACTTTGCATTCAAGTTATTAAGTGATTAACTAAGTGCTGATTGAGAATTAGTGATGAACAGCTGCTGTTAACAAACAGAATCACTGAAGAAAAGAGAAACACAAGAACTACTACAACTGACTTCAGACACAGCCTTAGATGAAATCAACTGAAATAAAATACATGAAATCTCTCAAGATCTGATTAAACAACCCCACAAACAGCATCACCAGCTCCACTTATTAATAACCAGACTGACTTTATTTCTGTCAGACGTCTACAGAAGATCTTATTGAGAATGAACTAAGGTTTAGATGTTGATTTATTGTTTCATTTGAAGTAACCATGTTAGAGATCAGTGTTTGCTTTAGTTGGGCTCTTGACCCTTGTCTTCTGTCTTTGTATTTTCTCTGGCTGTTATAACCACATGTTTCTGAAACATGGTTGTTGTACCTCAAAAACCCAGAAGAAATTCCATTAGCATTTTACTTAACCCATTGATGAAAATCACCATTTATTGAAATTAGCAATTATTAAAATGATCTGAGTGTAACTTATGTTGGAATGTGTGTTTAATTAGCTAGATAATATAGTAATGGTGACGCTATTTAATTCTGTGATAATTATTTAATATAAAAGACTTTCTAAACAGTGTGGTCTTCTACAGTGTCAAGCAGTCACACACAGACATCAATAATCAGAATATGAACCTCAACAATGGTGACCATAATTACAATAAAATGCAGCAGAGCATGCTGAGAGCCATATATTAGTTTTGTACTATAATAATGCCCAGCATGCATTGCTATTTTTTTTTTTTTTTTGTGTGTGTGTCACCATTGTTGAGGTTCATATTCTGATTATTGATGTCTGTGTGTGACTAATTACTGCCATAGAAAAAAGATGAAAGTGCATAAAATGTTCAGTAAATTTATATAAGCTGATTACGATGAAACCACAGGCTCTTTGAATGTATTCCATTATAATGAAGTAAACTAATCATGCATCAGGTATCTTGTCAGTTTTTGGACTCTAAACAGCTCCATAATTGACAGTTGTCATCACCAGGAAGCTCCATAACAACCAATATCTGTTAATATTTTTTACTGGGCTTTTGAGTTATAACAAACATGTTTTAGAAACACACGGTTATAACAGCTAGAGAAAACATAAAGACAGAAGACAAGGGTCAAGAGCTCAACTAAAGCAAACACTGATCTCTAACATGGTTACTTCAAATGAAACAATAAATCAACATCTAAACCTTAGTTCATTCTCAATAAGATCTTCTGTAGACGTCTGACAGAAATAAAGTCAGTCTGGTTATTAATAAGTGGAGCTGGTGATGCTGTTTGTGGGGTTGTTTAATCAGATCTTGAGAGATTTCATGTATTTTATTTTATACATGATTTATTTTATTTACTCAGCTGAAGATAATGAGGAAATTATGTCGCTCCTTTTGCAAAGTTCATTCCTAACGACTAGTTAATGGCACGCACATGCACTACTCACTCCAAAGTACCGGTACTAGTACCGGAACATCCCTAGTGAAATCACGCACCTGATGGAATTAACAGCTGATTAGAGAACCGGCTTTACTGACGAGATGCGCATAACGATCGGCCGATCGTGATCGGAGCACCCCTATCGCTGACCATCAAAAACATCACAGCTGATCACGCTGGACTCTATAAACTACTGATCCTCAGCTCAGGAAGTACCTTGTGCAGTAAATTCTTCATTTATGTCGGAGGTGAGTATTTCAACACTTTGAATGTAATAATGATCGCAGTTCTTCCTCATGCATTCTGTGGTTCTGTTTCTGCAGTTAATTCAGCTCAAACTTGAGTGATGTGAGTAACATAAATCAACGTGACAAAGAAGGGAAATAATATAAAGCATAGAAATCAAGAAGAGAGTAGAGACAAGTGTTGTGTCTCAAAGCCAATGATTAATTTATTTGATGTGGTTGACAAAGCTCGGGACTCAGAGTTCCAGATGTCAAAATATAGAGTTTATTAATCAAAGTTACAAAGCCACATCTGAGTTGCCTGGTTTGCCACAGTTTATTACTAGTCCACCTGGTCCATTTTTTAATGGTGGAATTTGGCCAAATCAACCAATAATACATATATTATGCCTATTCCTGGTTGGCTGTGGTCACATTAGTCATTTGTCACGTTCAGCTATGCGGTCTTGTTGGTTTTTATTTTCCCTTGATTCTTTATTGTCTTGCATTTTCTTCCAGAATCCAAAGAGAGTGAGTGAATAAATCAGTGAGTGTAGTGAAGCCACTGATAAATGGAGAGAATGTGGATGAAGTGAATGAGGAGGAGGGGAGGAGTTCACTTTAATAACATAAGACCCGCCCACCAGTGTCAACCACTCTGACATCAGCAGCAGCTACAATAGCAATTATATATTATAAATATTATAAATATGATATAACTTTTTTTTTTACATAATAAATTACATGTTATCCAGTTTAATTTAAATAATTAAATTAATCAGGTCTGTCAGATTGTCAGATCGTATATGCAACCCAAATTTATAATGCCTTTGTATTCATGTTGATGTATGAAAGCGTTGTTTTAAACATTTTCACTAAAGCATCTGCTTGATGAATAAATATTAATGTAGAGTACTGATATGCCGATGATCTTAATGTCTGATCATTTCTGTCCTCAAAACACTGAACAGCTGTTTTCACAAGAAACACATGGAAATTTAACTAAATATACATTTGTATGTGAATGTTATGATATAAATAATTAATAATAATAATAAAAATAGTGTGAAATGTGTTGCTGCATTCTGTATGTTCTATCAAATATGACCAGATTTAAAAAATATATATATATATATTTTTTTTTTCTGGTTGTGTTAGTAGTAGTAATAGTAATAATAATAACAATAATAATAATAATTATAGTTGCATTTCAATTACAATATATGTATATATATATATCTATATTTTTTTTTTTCTTTTTAGGCTACAGTTTACATTTTATTTTTATTATAAGTTTGTAAACATCCAGGATGCGGGCACATCATGGTTGCAGGAAACCCTTTACTTATAGAGAATTACATGCACTGTAAAAAAAAAAAAAAAAAGTCAGTAAAATATACAGCAAAACACCGTCAAATTCCAACGGTAATGGAGCGTAAAACCAAAAACTTCCTTTCACTGTATTAAATAGATTGAATAACCGTTAATTGTAAAACTGGATAAAACTTTGTTTTTTACTGTAATAAAATGTTGAAATTATACATATTTTCTGTGAAAACAAATAAATATGCATACATTTTACACTTAAATATTGTAATGTTGAAAATGTCTGAAAACCTTAAATTTTACTGTATTATTTGAGTAAAACTACATCTTTTGGGGTTGTGCACATAGGTAGGTTTAAACATATTGTATTGATTAGATGTCATTTTCAAATTATTCATTGCATATAACAAGAGCTTGTCATCTAGAGATAAGCACTGTCATTCTACAAAATTGACTTTATTGGGATAGTTTTACAGATCCTAAACAGGGATGGAGTGTTGCTGCGTAATATCATTGCGCCTGCTGCACCCAAGTAACAGCAGTAAAGTTCCTTGATTATTATGCCGGAATGATAGTATAGTTCCCAGCAATATCATTCTAGAAAATCTAAACTTTTAATTTTCTCTCAGTCTTAGTACACAATGTAACTACAGAAGACTCAAGTTTTAATTTGGAAAAATACTGAATCACTTTGGCCATTTTTGAGTGAGATGCTAATGGTCTAAACCAATTCAATTATCTATGCTAAGCTAAGCTAAAAGTAGTGGTGGGCAGAGCAAGGCTTCATGAAACACTGAAAAAGTTGCAACCGATGTACTAAGGCTTTGAAACGATTCAACACACGGTGACAATTTATAGTATTGCATGTTGGCCTTTACATTGATATGCACAGTATGTCTAAACAAAGGTACAATTTAAATGGAGTACCTGTAGAAATTTAGTGACTAGATATAGTATTGCATAATTGACATATAGTGTATAATTCTTGCACATGTATTATTGCACTTTACTGCGGCTATAGTTTTTTACATTTAGAAACCAGATATGCTAATTTCACTTGACATATTATTTAGTGCATTTGTTTGAGATTTTGATAAATAAAATGTACAGACAGTGGTATTGCAGACTGACATATTGCATATTGTACAATATTGTGTAGCTTGAATGTTGCATGTTGTATAGCAGCAGTATAGACAGAAGATATTTAAATGAAATAAGTGACTGTAGTTAAAAGAATACCATTTTTGGAATAGTATTTGGGATTAGTTAATTTATGAGTTTAAAGTCCTGATAGCAACTGGGAAGAAACTGTTCTGTAAGCGAGTGGTTTTTGCTCATAAGGATCTGTACCGCCTGCCTGGGCAGCTGTGGACTAATGGTTAGAGATTTGGACTTGTAACCCGGAGGTTCGAGTCTCGGTGCTGGCAGAGGTTTTGTTGCTGGGGGGGAGTTAATATACAGCGCTCTCTTCCACCTTCAATACCCATGGCTGAAGTGCCTTTGAGCAAGGCACTGAACCCCCAGTTGCTCCCCGGGTGCTGGATATATAGCTGCCCACTGCTCCTGGTGTGTGTTCATGGTATGTTCACTTCTCACTGCTGTGTGTGTGCACTTGGATGGGTTAAATGCAGATCACTAATTCCTAGTATGGGTTACCGTACTTGGCAAATGTGTCATGACTTTCACTGAGGGCAGAAGATTAAACAGGTGGTGTCCTAGATGATGTTTTTGGCCCTTGAGAGTTAATGGGATAGATTTTTTTTTCAGTGATTTTTTTTAGGCTGTGTTGATAATTCTATGGAGGCCAGTGCAGCTGGAGACCACACTGAAATGCAGTACACTAACACACTCTCTATGGTAGAGCGGTAAAAGGACACCAGCAGTTTACACTCTAAGTTGTTGTTCCTGAGTACACTGAGGAAGTGCAGCCGTTGTTGTGCCTTTTTGATGGTTGCTGAGGTATTAGCAGACCAAGATATGTTGTTGCATATGTGTACTCCCAAGAATTTGAAGGTGTGGATCCTTCCGACACATAGCCGAAATGAAGGAATGTCACAACTTTACTGATGGAGAAAACAGTTTTGCTTAAGGTAAGTGAAGCGTTGTATCGCACTTTCATCATTTACTGTATAAACAGAAGTAATACTGGTTTCGTTTTTAGCGGGTCCTTAAAATGTCTTAATCTGTGCTGATCTTGAATCTTGAATCTTGATCTTACTAAAAATGTAGCATGTGTACATCATATGAACAGGACTTTCTTGTTAAGTCAACTTGTGGACTTACATACTGGCAATGTTAGCAAGCCAATCACAAATGAGACTGTCCAAGCCATTGGACAAAAATATAGGCAACGTTCAATTAACTCATGAAAACTCATTCCATTAACCGAGGAACTGTTCCAAGTGAATTTCCACTTGAGCTTTGTTTGGCACAACATGATTACAAACCATTTCTCAGCCCAAGTCATTCCTTCCAAGTCACAAACGAGTCTTGAGTCAAATCCCAAGTCCTCAAAGAGTTAAAGTTAATGAGATAATTAAGTGACTATTGAATGTGCATTAGTGATTAACATCTGCTGTTATTGAGGATTACAGAGGATCAGATGTGGATGTTTTATTGGTTAAAAAGATGCCACCATCATGGAGATCAGTGTCTGGTTTAATTGTGCTCTTGACCCTTGACTTGTTGTGCTATATCTTTCTCTGTAGCTCTGCATGGGTTGTTGTGGAGAAGACAGAACTGTGATATATGAAGAACATATAGTTACAATGAGCTGGTTTAACTATATCTCAAATGTTTTTGTTTTCTTATCACATGTCTAGGTTTTGAATAATTCCAGTGAAACTACAGCATGCACACAAAAAAAGCATTGCTCTAATATTTACAGGATATGGATTATTTTTTTATTTGTAACACATATAAAAGTTTGAACTCCAGTGCTTTTTTGACTCACACTGATATCAAGAACCAGCATATGAATCTCTACAATGGTTACAATCAACAAAATGCTTCATGTTGCAATACATGAATTACTCCCATAATGCACTGCAGTATGAATAATAATTTTCACCACTGTTGAGGATCACATGATAAATGTTCATGGCTAAATGCCTAAATCCAATTTTTTTTTCTTAATATTGAAGTGTTATAAAGCATTATATGGTGGCATTTGCATAATGAGATTTCTCTCTTTTTTGTGAAAGTGACATACAGTTAAGTGTGGTGACCCGTACTCAGAAATCATATTCTGTATTTAACCCATCCAAAGTGCACAGACAGAGCAGTGAATTCATGGCAGTTCTCTCTAACAACTAAGCCACGAACTCTTCTCATATAATCAAGAAATTTAATCAAGATCATACAGTCATCAAAAGCATAAGTCATCTGCTAGATCAAGAGTTGTATCAGCATTGCACAAATGTTTGCTGCAAAACAATAATGCAATTGTATAGAAGCAAATTTGTGAAAACTGTTTAAAGGCTCAAGATATCAACTGAAGCAAATACTCACCACAATTATGGTGAAAAGTTTTTTTTTTATTTTTTTATTTTATTTTATTTTTTCAATTGATTTCGTCCAAGGCTGTGCTTAAAGTCAGTTGTAGTTCTTGTGTTTCTCTTTTCTTCAGTGATGTTGATTGTAAACAGCAGGTGTTCATCACTAATGCATCTTCATTTAATTAGTCACTTAATTATCTCATTAACTTTAACTCTTTGAGGACTTGGGACTTGACTCAAGACTCGTTTGTGACTTGGAAGGAATGACTTGGTTCCTCCTCTGGTGAAATCGGCTGATGAGTTCATGGGTGGAACAAAAATATGGCAGGACTTTTACTCTTTGGCACCTGGACTTCCCACCTCTGCAAATGTTGTTATAGTGTTTTTTTTTCTTTTCTTGCAGGGTCCTCAATCCTCTCCTCTTTGTAATGTAAACATGACACACTCATTTAATCTGACTTTGACCAGTCTCCGAATCAGGAGCTGGAAGAGGGAGGAGTGAGAAAATGAGAAGCACATATAAATCGAGGACAAGCTCCACCCATTACGTCTAGAGAGGAGGAGCTGGACGTCATTTGATTATTTCACTCCTCCCCTCACCATGGCCGCCTACTGTCTAAAAGTCATCTCAGACGAGCTTGTATATTCACACTTCCTAGAGAGCTTCACTGAGCTACTGTACAACAGACCAGCAGCATCTTCAGCTCTTTCTAGCTTTATTACGAAACGTTCAGTGTTTATTATGAATTTTATGTTCTTGTAGCCTACATTTGTATGTGCGTGTGTTTAAATTGCAGCCATTACAAAATTAGGAACTGTTGCCAACTGAAATCATTCAGCGAAATAGCAAAGAAAATATTTGACATGTTTATACTCTTCTGTCTGAGCTTATGGAGTGGTAAGTGTTTATTCTATTCTGTGTATTTTATTTGTCCACATAGCCGACACAAACATGAACTTATTTCCTTCTTTCTTTTTATGTTTTGCAAGACTAAACCTAATACTCTCAACTATTTATTCTTTGTGCTATTTTGTCATTTTTCTTAAAACAGTTTAAATATTACAAAAATGCCATACTCTTATTTGTTGATCAGGTGTGTTTGGTGATGATGCAGTGAAGTCAGAGTCAGTGATGGAGGGAGAATCAGTCACGCTAAACCTTGATGTTAATACAACTAATGAGCTACGGTGGAGCTTTATACACAACAACAACAAGATTCTCATCGCTATTATCGACAGACAGAATGAAAAGAGACCCGTTTATGATGATGTTCTTGGTGGGAGATTCAAAGGCAGACTGAAGCTGGATCAGACTGGATCTCTGATCATCACAAACACCAGAACCACACACTCTGGACTTTATACAGTCACCAGCAGCAGATCAGAGATGCCACTAAACACATTCAGTCTCACTGTTTACGGTGAGCAGAGGATTACTTTATACACATCTTTTGACAATAATCGCTTTCAGAATTATTAAGAATATTCTCAAATGATAGACAATCCTGCGATGATAGATTTATATTCATGTGTATTTTATATAATACTTTTATAGATTTTTTTTCCTCATAACTTTGTTCTCAACTTTTGTTTTCTGCAACTTTATTTACATTTTAAATATAAAATGACAGACAATAAAATGTATCCCCTAATATTTTCAGCTCCTCTGCCTGTTCCTGTCATCAGCAGAGACTCTTCTCAAAATTCATCATCATCATCATCCTCATCTTCATCATCATGTTCATTTCTGTGTTCAGTGTTGAATGTGAGTGATGTGACTCTCTCCTGGTACAAAGGAAACAGTTTATTGTCCAGCATCAGTGTGTCTGATCTCAGCAGAAATCTTTCTTTACATCTGGAGTGTCTGGATGATTTCTACAGCTGTGTGGTGAACAATCCCATCAGAAACCAGACCACACATCTCAACACTGAACTCTGTCAGACATGTTCAGGTATGTCTGTGATAATATTCAGTGTTTATGAACACATTCACTCACACTAACAACACTCTCCTTCACATCCTCCAGACTCTGTATCTCTGATAGTGTTGATCTCTGCTGCTGTTGCTGCTGGTTTTCTGTTGATTGTAGCTGCTGTCGGGATCTTCTGCATCTGCAAGAAAAACAGAAAAACAGACCAAGAAGGCAAATATGGCCTATTTTTACCTACTGCATGTGTGTAAATAATGTAAAACAATAGTTTACAATAATAGTAACAATTGTTTCTGTTATATTTTCTTACAGTTCAGACGGGTGACAGAGAGATCACTTCTGCTGATCCAACATTTTACAAAAAGACATAAATCAGTAAGAGAATTTATTTCTGTCTATGATGTTTCTGTATTATTTTAGCACTGAGTCCAATTCAGGTGTGTGTTTAATGATTTACTCTGCTACATTTATATTGTAGGGTCACACAAGTCCATCAGAGGCTTTACAATATTGTCACATCACAAACTCTAACGTCATCCAAGACTCATCTATTCCCTCCAAAATGGGAAATTATATTATAGACAAATTTTTTACTTAATTAAAATATTTAATGAAATAAAGAAAGAGAGAAATACTGAAATATTCCCTCCATATGTAACACAATCTCATGCCATTTCATAAGTAAATTATGTTCTGGTGAATTGTTTGGTAATTTGTATATATTTGTGAAATCTTATTTTTCTGCTTTCACCCCGTAATGAGAACGTTTACACATGGACCTTCATGCTCACATTTCTGTAATAATGGATGTTTTTGTATGATAACATTCTTCTTTTAGTCACTTAAAACTATATTCCTCTCTCTCTCTCTCTCTATCTATCTATCTATCTATCTATCTATCTATCTATCTATCTATCCATCTACAGTATTGTTCAAAATAATAGCAGTACAATGTGACTAACCAGAATAATCAAGGTTTTTAGTATATTTTTTATTGCTACGTGGCAAACAAGTTACCAGTAGGTTCAGTAGATTCTCAGAAACCAAACAAGACCCAGCATTCATGATATGCACGCTCTTAAGGCTGAGCAATTGGGCAATTAGTTGAAAGGGGTGTGTTAAAAAAAATAGCAGTGTCTACCTTTGACTGTACAAACTCAAAACTATTTTGTACAAAAAAAATTTTTTTTCTGGGATTTAGCAATCCTGTGAATCACTAAACTAATATTTAGTTGTATGACCACAGTTTTTTAAAACTGCTTGACATCTGTGTGGCATGGAGTCAACCAACTTGTGGCACCTCTCAGCTGTTATTCCACTCCATGATTCTTTAACAACATTCCACAATTCATTCACATTTCTTGGTTTTGCTTCAGAAACAGCATTTTTGATATCACCCCACAAGTTCTCAATTGGATTAAGGTCTGGAGATTGGGCTGGCCACTCCATAACATTAATTTTGTTGGTTTGGAACCAAGACTTTGCCCGTTTACTAGTGTGTTTTGGGTCATTGTCTTGTTGAAACAACCATTTCAAGGGCATATCCTCTTCAGCATAGGGCAACATGACCTCTTCAAGTATTTTAACATATGCAAACTGATCCATGATCCCTGGTATGCGATAAATAGGCCCAACACCATAGTAGGAGAAACATGCCCATATCATGATGCTTGCACCTCCATGCTTCACTGTCTTCACGGTGTACTGTGGCTTGAATTCAGAGTTTGGGGGTCGTCTCACAAACTGCCTGTGGCCCTTGGACCCAAAAAGAACAATTTTACTCTCATCAGTCCACAAAATGTTCCTCCATTTCTCTTTAGGCCAGTTGATGTGTTCTTTGGCAAATTGTAACCTCTTCTGCACATGCCTTTTTTTTAACAGAGGGACTTTGCGGGGGATTCTTGAAAATAGATTAGCTTCACACAGACGTCTTCTAACTGTCACAGTACTTACAGGTAACTCCAGACTGTCTTTGATCATCCTGGAGGTGATCATTGGCTGAGCCTTTGCCATTCTGGTTATTCTTCTATCCATTTTGATGGTTGTCTTCCGTTTTCTTCCACGTCTCTCTGGTTTTGCTCTCCATTTTAAGGCATTGGAGATCATTTTAGCTGAACAGCCTATCATTTTTTGCACCTCTTTATAGGTTTTCCCCTCTCTAATCAACTTTTTAATCAAAGTACGCTGTTCTTCTGAACAATGTCTTGAACGACCCATTTTCCTCAGCTTTCAAATGCATGTTTAACCAGTGTTGGCTTCATCCTTAAATAGGGGCCACCTGATTCACACCGGTTTCTTCACAAAATTGATGACCTCAGTGATTGAATGCCACACTGCTATTTTTTTGAACACACCCCTTTCAACTAATTCAACTAATTGCCCAATTGCACAGCCATAAGAGCGTGCATATCATGAATGCTGGGTCTCATTTGTTTCTTGTTCTACTGAACCTACTGGTAACTTGTTTGCCACGTAGCAATAAAAAAATATACGAAAAACCTTGATTATTCTGGTTAGTCACATTGTACTGCTATTATTTTGAACAATACTGTATATATATATATATATATATATATATATATATATATATATATATATATTGGAGTATTCTTGCCATGAAGAGGACCTAGATAAGTTTGATAAATAAGTCGATAAATAAGTCGGTGGATGTTTGTGTTTTCTTTCAGAGAGCTACAGAGCAGGATAATGTGGTGTACGCAGGAGTCTCAAGACGCTGATCAACTCTTGATCAAAATGTGATTCTGTTTTTTGATTACTAACTTTATCCCAAACAGAGAGACAGAATCACATGTTCTTTGTGAATACAGATAAATGCCCATTAAATGTCATTTTGTCATAGTTACACATATATTTGAAAAAAGAAAGTTTACTGTTATTATATCACACTCTCTTCCAGAATATTTTTGTGAGTTTGACTGTCTGTACTCTCTCTTTCTCTCCCCTCGTCCTTTTCCTTCCTCCCTTCTGCGCTCTCTCGCTCTCTCTACTCTTGGTAGTCTTACCTCTCTCTATCTCAATGTCTACACACATCCGCACTCTTGTATATTTCCTCATGAGTTCAGATGTTCAGAACAGGACGGGGGCTATAGGCCCGAAGGTTATTGAGTTTGGTCTTTGCCAGATGTGCTCCTAATATGGTCAGAACTTCCTTCCCATGTTCCCATTTTATATAACATACAGATGTAATCTTTATCCTACAGGATCTAGAAGTAGCAGGAAAAGAAAAACCCTTTGTTTGTTAGACATTCCTATTTGATGTAGTGTATGATTCTTATTGGATAAACCCCTACACCACCCCTGACAGTGTATCTGTATATTCTACTGATGTAATAATAAAGTTTGAAGAAGTTTGTGAACAGACAATTGGCTTCATGTTCATAATTCTTTCCATGGGCCCATGCACGGACTGAGAATAGTCGGATGGCATGGAAAGATAAAAAAATGAAATATATATTTAACAACTGTAAAAGGGGATTTTCACAGTGATGTCTAGAACTTTTATTTTTAAGAATGTGTGACAGGGCTGGCCTGGAGTTCAAATTCAGCCCTGGAAAAATCACACCCATTGTCTAAGATTTCCCTATGAATGTTTTTCTGGAGTTAGGGTCTTAAAATAGGACAGAAACAAATAAAGAAAAATATATTATTGAAAAGACTGCATTTTTTTCTCATAGCAATGCACAATTGACAGTGAAACAGATTTTGAGCTGTAGAATGCAGTAAAGTAAATTCAATCTTGATGCATGTTTGTATTTGTCAAATTTTGTTTTTGTTAATGAAGAGACAACAATAATTTCCAAATGAACAATAAACTAAATTAAACTCCTTAATAACAATATAATTTTTAAGTTAGTTTCTAATTAATTTAAGACACTGATGTTAATATTTCATCTTTAACATTTTGCTTTAACTATTCAAATTTATTAGAACTAAACAGAAGAAAACATTTAACTTAATTTATGAAATCCAGGCTTTAAAGCTCCTTTAAAAGGTTTTTGAACAGTAAGATTTTTTTTTAAATAATTTTCTTCTGCTCTCCAAGCCTGCATTTATTTAATCCAAAGTTATGTCTGTGATCAAAGCTGAATCGTCAGCATCATTACAGCAGTCTTCAGTGTCACATGATGATTTGGTGCCCGAGAAACATTTATTATCATTATTATTATTATTATCATCAATATTTAAAACAGTTCATTTTCTTAGGAATTTTTGACAAATAGAAAGATTTAAAGATCAGCATTTATCTGAAATAAAAATCTTTTGTAACATTATACACCATTCAAAAGACATTTATAATGTTAAAAAAGATTTCTATTTCAGATGCATGCTGTTCTTCTGAACCTTGTATTCATCAAAGAAACCTAAACATTCGATTATTTTCTAAATAATAATAATAATAATAATACAGTAATACTACTAATAATAAATGTTCAAAAACTTTTGACTGGTAGTGTATAATTTAAAATGTAATTAAAAAAACGTATTAAATTTTTTAAATAAGTATCATTTAAAAATTAAATTGCTATAATGAAAAGTTGCCATAGTTCTTGCCTAGAATCCAGAATTTAACTATTCTATTCGTAAGATCATGATAGTCAGCTAAAATCATGCTTAGCATTACGTATGGTCTCTAAAAAAAAAATCCTAAACATGTCTAGAAACTAAGAAAACAGTCTCTCAAAAATGACATCACTTTTGGAAGAGAGTGCAAAAGCTTTGAAATATATATATATATATATATATATATATATATATATATATATATAACCGCAGGTCTCATTTATTCACTCAACAAACAAGATACTCAACACTGCTCTTATGTTAAAAATAAGGTGGATAAAAATCTCCCTTGCTTCAGTGATCAGTCCATTACTCAACCGACCCGCCGGGAGTGTGCTAGTGCTCCTGACAGCCCGTATAGGATTATATTACTGCAAAAAATAATAAAAATCAAATCACCTGCCTAAAGAAAACCCTGAATTAATGATGATCTGCCCCTGACTGTGACTGTCAAAGTATCACTGTTGTTTCAAATGTACTTCAACTTTGTCACAGTTAAAGCTTATGAACATTCATGTGATAATAAAAACAAGGTCAAAAGGTGAAACATTATGACATTATCCTGGTTAAAAATGTGATATTAATGGATTATAATAAGTGGCTTTTGGGCAGTGTTTTTGTCTTATTTATATTTGTGTTAATATCAATATTTTTGTCAGTTCTGTGTGTCTCTGCTGATGCACATGTTTCTGCTGGAGTGCCACCTAGTGGATGAAGAAGTTATTTCACTAACAGCTCCTCAGTCACATATTTACGGAAGTTCTAAGCGGCCATGGATTATAATTTGTTTCCTTCCTGTTTTCTGGTTATAACAACTTATTTTTCTCATTATCTCGACATAACGAAAGTTGTTTTCTCATTATAACGACTTAATTTTCTCATCATCTCTATATAACGAGAGTCGTTTTCTCCTTATAATTATTTAATTTTCTCATCATCTAGACATAACTAAAGTTTTCTCGTTATAATGACTTAATTTACTCGTTATCTCGACATAACAAAAGTTGTTTTCTCTTTATAACAACTTAATTTTCTCGTTATCTCAACATAAAGAAAGTAGTTTTCTCATTATAACGACTTAATTTTCTCGTCATCTCGACATAACGAAAGTTGTTTTCTCGTTATAACGACTTAATTTTCTCGTCATCTCGACATAACGGAAGTTGTTTTCTCGTTATAACGACTTAATTTTCTTGTCATCTCGAAATAACGAGGAGTTGTTTTCTCGTTATAAAGAATAAATTTTCTCGACATAGTGAAACTTGTTTTCTCGTTATAACGACTTAATTTCCTCGTCATCTCGACATAACGAAAGTTGTTTTCTTGTTATAACGACTTAATTTTCTCATCATCTCGACATAATGAAAGTTGTTTTCTCATTATAATGACTTAATTTTCTCATCATCTTGACATAATGAAAATTGTTTTCTCGTTATAACGACTTAATTTTCTCTTCATCTCGACATAACGAAAGTTGTTTTCTTGTTATAACGACTTAATTTTCTCGTCATCTCGACATAACTAAAGTTGTTTTCTCGTTATAACGACTTAATTTCTCAACATAACAAAAGTTGTTTTCTTGCTTTAATGACTTAATTTTCTTGTCATCTCGAAATAACGAAAGTTGTTTTCTCGTTATAAAGAATACATTTTCTCGACATAGTGAAACTTGTTTTCTCGTTATAACGACTTAATTTCCTCATCATCTCGACATAACGAAAGTTGTTTTCTCATTATAATGACTTAATTTTCTCATCATCTTGACATAACGAAAATTGTTTTCTCATTATAATGACTTAATTTTCTCATCATCTTGACATAACGAAAATTGTTTTCTCGTTATAACGACTTAATTTTCTCGTCATCTCGACATAACGAAAGTTGTTTTCTCGTTATAATGACTTAATTTTCTCGACATAGCGAAAGTTGTTTTCTCGTTATGATGACTTAATTTTCTTATCATCTCGACATAACGAAAGTTGTTTTCTCGTTATAGAGACTTAATTTTCTCATCATCTCGACATAACGCAAGTTGTCTTCTCATTATAATGACTTAATTTTATCGTAATCTTGACATAATGAAAGTTGTTTTCTCGTTATAACGACTTAATTTTCTCATCATCTCGACATAACAAAAGTTGTTTTCTCGTTATAACTAGTGCATTATGTGCAGACAGAGACATGCAAAGTTTTCGACTGCTTAACACAACACAAAGTAACACAACACAAAGTACCGATAAAAATACAGTTAAAGTACCGGACCGTTAAGCAGAATCGTTAAGAGTAGTAATACTGTTAAAACCTTTACGATACCCATCCCTAGTTACAACGACTTAATGTTCTCGTTATCTCGACATAACGAAAGTTGTTTTCTCATTATAACGACTTAATTTTCTCGTTATCTCGTTATCTCGTTATCTCGTTATCTCGTTATCTCGTTATCTCGTTATCTCGTTATCTCGATATCTCGATGTTCGCAGTGTTGCCATTTAAACATGTTAATTACAAAAACAAAACTTTTGGTGTAGTGTCTCTAGAAAAATCAACAGTGATTGATCAGCCTTTATTTATTTACAGTATTGTAGGCGTTATTAACTAAGCGAAGCAAAATTTGCTGAGATATAGGCTAAAGTAAGAGCGCCTGCATGGTTGTCCATCAGATGCTTGTCAAAGAGTTCACTGAGTTTGTTACTATAGCAACAGTAAAAACACTCATGTTGTGAAAACGACTTTCGTTATGTCGAGATAACGAGAAAATTAAGTCGTTATAATGAGAAAGCGACTATGGTTATGTCGCACACTCTGTTTAAATCTAGATTAAAAAAATCTCTTTCACCAAGCATTCGAATAATTTATCTCTTAAATTGTGACTTCAGTTGGATCTGATCAAATGCACATTCTTATTGTTTAGCTTGGGTTAAACGTATTAATTTTACTTTGTTGGAACAGCAGCTATGCCAATGATGTCTCTGTTTGTTTCTCTGTTTTGCCTGTTTTACTAGGATTTACACAAGCTTCAGTCTGGATCCAGAACACCTGAGAAGAGATGATTCTGACCCTCAGAGGACCCCAGATAATGCTAACCCTGAATCAATGATGCTAACCCTGAATCAACAAACGGAACTAACAAATATTGATACAAGTTTGACTGCATCATATTATAATTGCTGATAATAATGTTCATCGTCTGGCTGACTACATCTTGTATTAATTGTTCGGAAAAATCCTGTCACATGCACACAAACTGACAGTCACCACTTATAACCTACTATATATTGTAGAAATGTAATTATCTGTAAAGTTGCTTTGTAACTATTTGCATCGTAAAAAGTGCTCTACAAATAAACTTGAATTGAATTGAACTAAGATAATGAGAAAATTATGTCGTTACAACGAGAAAACAAGAAGGAAAAAATAATTATGCTTAGAACTTCCGTACATATTCAATTTTATAATGAAAAAGTAAACGCTGATATGCATCTGTATTTCATATTTATATTTTTCATTTATTTAACCTGTTTCTGTAGTATGTTAAATAAACATGCTTTGATATATTCTTTAAATATATTCTTTAGGCCTCTTTCCTCATCTGAGTATCAAAGAGTAGCAAACATTGCATCATAAGCATTTGTACCATCATTCGTCTCTTGCTTTATAAATTCTGAAATCTAATATAACAAATGTTAAAACTATTGAAATCTCAAATATAAAAAGTGTTTATTCAGAATAAAGTGTCTAGCTTTCACATGAGCACTCAAAAAGACCAATCTAACCATTGAGAATAGAGATCTATACAGGATGAGCCTCTGGAAATAACATCCACTGCTTCTTATGATATAAAACAAAATCCTTTCTATTTATATGTGTATATATAAGTTTTATTTTAATTACTTAGATATATATCATGAGTTTGCACAGTGTAGTTCATCATGACTATTTAACACATTCTTTTTATATATTCATGTCTATTCATGTCTGATCAAGTATCTCCATTGTCCTTCAGTGTTTTTTATTGTATTTTATTTTTTTCACTTTTGTTGAGTTTTGGTCCAGTGGTTTTCTGCTCTCCACAAACCACAGTGAAACACCACTGAGCAATAAACCACCGACATCAGCTCCATCAGTCACTGAATCACCACAAGAAACAATTTCAGCAAGAGATCTGAATCTGAATACTTTACAAGAACAAAACATACATTTTGTACAAATCTTCTGGAATATTATGTACCAGTGCACATGTACTGTGTCTGGCAACAGACTGTCGCCTTAGGATATAAGTGAAATCCAATTTCACAGTAATGTACCAAATGACATCATGAAGGTTTCCACTGGGAGACATTAGCAGGACACATGGAGCGAGCTTCCACTGCTATGTTGATCATAATTGGCCAATTAACATACCAGTTCTCCAAACTAATAGACTGCAAAGATGATATCAAAAGCTTGATGTCTAGTCATTTACTTAATTCAGGCCAAAAAAATCCAAAAACAACAATTTGACCAAATGTAATGTATGAAACCCATCTACAATAGTCATTTGAAAGACACATTTCTAGTACTTGCAAAACAGCACTCTTCCACGGATTACTGTTTGAAACAACACTGAAACAACATCTCGTGCTAAATGGTTATAAGTAGGTTAAGAATATTATTAGAAGTCATTGTTGAAATAGTAAATCTCAATCTCCTTTGACCTTTCGTAGGCTAAACATTTGACCTTTCATAAGCTAAACATTTAGGACTCAGAGGTTCTACCGTCAATTCTTGAAAATTATGCAAACAGTTCTTTGCTACCATGCTCTTTATACACATTAGGATCTCTGATTTGATTCTTAGGTCAGTTTTTGTCCACTAGAGGAAAGAAATGATCTGCTCAGATGTTCTCCATGATTCACACTGCATGGCGTCTCTCGTCTCATTAAACTGAACTCGTCTCCTGCTGCTCCTTTTCCCCTTTCTCTTGTTTTTCTGTGGAAACAACATCTAAAGACGATGACGGAAATTGAAACAGACAGAGAAACAGTGTTGCTGAAACATATGATTTTACAGCAATGAAGCTGCTCAACCAATCAGATTCAAGGTCTAGAACTGTTGCGTAAACATAATGTTATTAAAATAAATGATGCTTCACTCACCTGTGACATCTATATTGAATCTCCTGAATGTGATCTTTAGGCTGTTGATGATCTGGAGTTTAAAATGTCCAGAGTCTGTGGTTCTGATGTCTGTGATGGTCAGAGATCCACGCTCATCATCCAGCTGCAGTCTGTCACTAAAAATCTCAGTTGTTCTTGAATCCTTTATAGCAACGAGACGGTTTTCAGCTCCAAACGTCCACAGTATTAGATCACCGGTCTACTTTGTGCGTCCTCACTTCATGTCACAACAGCAAACAGAAACAGAGAAATACAGAAGAAAATAAAGTGGTAATTAGTTTGCAGTGTTACCATTACATATGTTAGATGACATTTCTAACCTACTTTGGCACTTTCAAAGATAACTAGAAATAACTTCCTTTCCATTTTGTATTGTTCAGTTATCTTACTGACAGCTAACATAATGAGACCCGAAGGCACTGAATGGATGCCATTATCTAAAATATCTCAAGAAAAATTATTCATGATTCATGTTCATGCTTTTTTCCCTACATAATTCATGAACTATTACACCTTTTATCTCTTAAATTACTGACTTTATTTTCAGAACCTTTTTTTCCTTATAAGGTGAGAACATTATTTTTGAAAACTTTCTTTTTTTGTTTTACATGGCAGTAACTACAATTAAAAGTAATTAAAATAGGGTTTAATTTTAGGCTTCATTTATATGCTTCAAGTGACCCAATTCTTTATTTTTTTCCAATTATTATTGTTTTCCTCCCGTGTGGCACAGATAGGATATGGTCCATGACCATGTGAGCAGAAAAAAAAAAAAAAAAAAAAAAACTTTTCACAGGTTTTCTGATATTGTCTGAAACTGGGTCACTGGGTCACAAGGACAAAAACACACTAAATGAGTCCAGGGGTGTGACATTACTCCCCCCTCCCGGAAGGTACGTCCACGCACCGTATAAACAACAGAGGGAGGTGTGAGTGGGAACTTAGGAGGAGGTTGTAGTGGAGGACGAACTCCCGGGAGGGAGCCAGCAGACAGAAACCACAGAGGAAGGAGCCAGGGAGGAGATAGGAGGGACCTGGAGCAGGAGGAATCCAGCAGGACCCAGGTCACAGCCATAATGGCCCAAAGTGGAGCCGACGGTGGGTGGAGTCATGTACAGTACAGACCAAAATTTGGAAACATTACTATTTTTAATGTTTTTGAAAGAAGTTTCTTCTGCTCATCAAGCCTGCATTTATTTGACCAAAAAGACAGAATTTTTATTATTTATTATTTATTATTATATATTATTACAATTTAAAATAATTGTTTTTACATTTATTATACTTTAAATTATCATTTATTTCCGTGATGAAAAGCTGAATTTTTAGGATCATTATCGCATGATCCTTTAGAAATCATTCTAATATGATGATTCATTATCAAAGTTGGAAACAGTTCTGCTGCTTAATATTTTTTCAGAACATGTTATACTTTTTTTAGGATACTTTGATGAATAAAAGTAAAAAAAAAAATATATATATATATATATATATATTTTGTAATAATAATATACATTACTGGTCAGTAATTTGGGGTCAGTAATTTTTTTCTTTCTTTTTTTTTTAATAAAATCAAAACTTTTATTCAGCAAGGATGTGTTAAAAAGTGATAGTAAAGAAAATATATTATTATTAAAAAAATATATATTTTGAATAAATGCAGTTCTTTTGAACCTTTTATTCATCAAATATATTAGACAGCAGAACTGTTTCCAACACTCATAATAAATCAGAATATTAGAATGATTTCTAAATGATCATGTGATAGACTGATGTTACATGTGACACTGAAGGCTGGAGTGAATGATGCTGAAAATTCAGCTTTGCATCACAGGAATAAATTATTATTTTTAAAGTATATTCAAATAGAAAACTATTATTTTAAGTTGTTATAATATTTCACAATATTACAGTTTTTTTCTGTATTTTTGATCAAATAAATGCAGGCTTGATGAACACAAGAAACTTCTTTCAAAAACATGAAAAATAGTAATGTTTCCAAACTTTTGGTCTGTACTGTAGGAGGAATGGCCGTAGACTCCAGGGGGCCGAGCAACGGTGGCGGAGCGGGTGGAGGAGGAGCCCGAGGCAGAGACGGAGAGCTGAAGAGCCAGGTTGTAGGATCTGGAGGGGGAACTGATGGTTCTGGCGACCGACACGGAGATGTGGATCCGGAAGGCCGGATCTGTGTAAAAACTGTTTTAAATACAGTTTTTAACTGTATTTAAAATAAAAATAAAAATAAAGCTGAGTAAACACTTGCATTTTTACAATAAGTGTGTCGCATCAGGTAATGAAAAGTTTGAAACACACTTGTGGTCTTCATCCTCACTTGAACACTTGGGCCAAATACAGGAAATCTTCATAGAAGCTGGCTTCATAGCTGGCTTCTTTACAGGAGTAGGGACCACAACTGCTTTACATAAGATCAATGTGTTAGCCTGGCAGGTTTTGTCATTGGGAAATGATACTGCCCAAGCACTAGGTTTAATTACAGAAGAACTGAAGAAGATGAGAGAAGCAGTTGTTCAGAATAGACTTGTCCTCGACCTATTGACCTCGCAGCAAAGAGGAGTTTGTAAAATGTTGGGACTATCTTGTTGTTCAGTGCAAACAATTGCTGCATATGTTATGTAGTATATGTTATCCGGAAACAGAACTTATATGTCTGATCTCGAAGGCTAGAATATCCTTTTATTCTAACAGAAAGTATTTCCATTCTCTTATTTTATTGAGAAGTCATAGTCTATTCAGTCTGTGAAGGGAGGAGCTACTGGAGGAGGAGTTTATTCACACTCACTGCAGAGATTCACTGAAGCACTTTCTTATAAAGTATTCTCAAAAGTCAGAACTCCATTATTATAATCTCTTGTGAAACACTTAAGAAAATGTTTGAGATGTTTGTTTTCTTCTGCTTGTGGAGTCTGCAGGGTAAATATTATGGCTTCAGTTCTGTTTGTATGATCAAATATCTGTCTATCTATCTAAAGTACTCAAGTAGGTTTTTGTTCATTATGAACGTTCCCCTTGGTCCCTTTCAGTATGAGGTTCAATTTATTATTAATTATTCAAATATCATAAACTCAAATTGGTGCAAAGTGAAGTGTTATTTTGCATTGACAAAAAGTTGATCGTTTTGTTTAAACAAGTCATTTAAAAGGTCAAACCATTATTCTGAGTAACAGTTATTGTTTGTTGATCAGGTGTGTTTGGTGTTGATGCAGTTCAGTCAGTGTCAGTGACGGAGGGAGATTCTGTCTCTCTAAATGTGACTGATGTACAGACGAATGATGAGATCGAGTGGAGGTTTGGCGGAATCCTCATTGCTGAAAGAACAAAATGAGCACATTTTATTATGATAGTGCTGATGGGAGATTCAGAGACAGACTGAAGCTGCACTGAAAAAAGTAATAAGTCAATTTACTTAATTTTTATTTGGCAAGTTTTTGCACAAGCATTTTTCAAGTAAATTTAACACATTTGGAAATTAAGTAAATCCAGAGGTGAGAAGTCCAGGGGCCAAAGAGTAAAAGTCCTGCCATATTTCTTTTCCACCCATGAACTCACCAGACGATTTCACCAGAGGAGGAACCAAGTCATTCCTTCCAAGTCACAAACGAGTCTTGAGTCAAATCCCAAGTCCTCAAAGAGTTAAAGTTAATGAGATAATTAAGTGACTAATTAAATGAAGATGCATTAGTGAAGAACACCTGCTGTTTACAATCAACATCACTGAAGAAAAGAGAAACACAAGAACTACAACTGACTTTAAGCACAGCCTTGGATGAAATCAATTGAAAAAAAAAAAAAAAAAAAAAAAAAAAACCTTTGCCACCATAATAGTGGTAAGTATTTGCTTCAGTTGATATCTTTAGCCTTTAAGTGGTTTTCACAAATTCGCTTCTATACAATTGCATTGTTGTTTTGCAGCAAACATTTGTGCAATGCTGGTACAACTCTTGATCTAGCAGGTGACTTATGCTTTTGATGACTGTATGATCTTGATTAAATTTCTTGATTATATGAGAAGAGTTCGTGGCTTAGTTGTTAGAGAGAACTGCCGTGAATTCACTGCTCTGTCTGTGCACTTTGGGTGGGTTAAATACAGAATATGATTTCTGAGTACGGGTCACCACACTTAACTGTATGTCACTTTCACAAAAAAGAGAGGAATCTAATTATGCAAATGCCACCATATAATGCTTTATAACACTCAATATTAAGAAAAAAAATTGGATTTAGGCATTTAGCCATGAACATTTATCATGTGATCCTCAACAGTGGTGAAAATTATTATTCATACTGCAGTGCATTATGGGAGTAATTCATGTATTGCAACATGAAGCATTTTGTTGATTGTAACAATTGTAGAGATTAATATGCTGGTTCTTGATATCTGTGTGTGTGTCTAAAAAGCACTGGAGTTCAAACTTTTATATGTGTTACAAATAAAATAAAAAATCCATATCCTGTAAATATTAGAGCAATGCTTTTTTTGTTGTGCATGCTGTAGTTTCACTGGAATTATTCAAAACCTAGACATGTGATAAGAAAGAAGACAAAAATATTTGAGATATAGTTAAACCAGCTCATTGTAACTATATGTTCTTCATATATCACAGTTCTGTCTTCTCCACAACAACCCATGCAGAGCTACAGAGAGAGATCTAGCACAACAAGTCAAGGGTCAAGAGCACAATTAAACCAAACACTGATCTCCATGATGGTGGCATCTTTTTAACCAATAAAACATCCACATCTGATCCTCTGTAATTCTCAATAACAGCAGATGTTAATCATTAATGCACAATCATCATTTAATTAGTCTCTTAATTATCTCATTAACTTTAACTCTTTGAGGACTTGGGACTTGGAAGGAATGACTTGGTTCCTCCTCTGGTGAAATCGGCTGATGAGTTCATGGGTGGAACAAAAATATGGCCGGACTTTTACTCTTTGGCCCCTGGACTTCCCACCTCTGATCAAAGGAGCTCACGCATTCAGAAATTCTGCTTCCCCTTCATATCTGTCACAATAAATTTCATTACATTTTTAATTACAGTTACATTTATTTATTTATTTTAGTTTAAAAAAAACATAAAACAAACGTATTTGAATAGGGCACTTTGCTTTATTAATTAATAAAGCAATATTTATTAATATGTATTATTCATAATAAATATTATAGATAAAAAAAAAAAAACTCCCAAGAAGAATTATTATTTTAATGTTATCAATTTTATTGAGGCCAGTGATACATTACAGTCCAAAAAGAGGAGATTTGTCTGTTTTAAATAAATTTTTTGAATGTATCAAAAACCTTTATCGACACCTGCTTCAACAATTCTTTAAAATAATTAGTTTCAGAACATAATTACTAAAAGAACACTGTGTGAAATTCCAGTTTATTAACCCTCATGTGGTGTTCGGGTCAATTTGACCCGGAGAAGATTTTCTTTTTCCCGAAAATAATAGTTAATGTTATCGCTTTGAACTGAAACTTAGTGACTTTGTTCCCAAAGGGTATAACTAAAACTAAAAAATTTTTGGGAAATTTTATTACTTTTTTGTGGGGGTTTTGTTACCTTGTTACACTTGTGGTGTTCCCGGTCAAAAATGACCGGCCTATAAAAAATTGCTTATAAATCACTCATTATACCATATTTTCACCCAATCTTGGATTCAATCTTTTTGTCAACTTGTTCTCTTTCAATTAGGACTGGTTTTATATTTCTGTTTGCATCTGATTAATCGTGGGCCTCATTTATCTGAGAGTAGGCATCTCATTTTTTGAGTAAAACACAAATAATTTATGAGTAAATTTGGAAATATGAAAAAAAATTATGAAAAAAATGGCTACTGTTGATCACACTAGTCTACTCTAATGTTTCACCAGGAATTTTGTTTTGAAACTTTTGTTTTGTAAAAATATTGCACATAGTCACACTTGTGATGTTCCCGGTCAAAAATGACCGGCCTATAAAAAATAGCTTATAAATCACTCATTATACCATATTTTCACCCAATCTTGGATTCAATCTTTTTGTCAACTTGTTCTCTTTCAATTAGGACTGGTTTTATATTTCTGTTTGCATCTGATTAATCGTGGGCCTCATTTATCTGAGAGTAGGCCATGGTCAAAAATGGTCACAATGGCCGACCATTGAAAGTGAATGGGAGAGACTGAAAATAACAGAACAATTTAGTTTTCAGGAGCATGTTCATTATTTTCATGTACACATATGAGGATATGTGCTTGCAAACATCGAGCCCTTGGACCTGTGCATGTATCGATACATTTATACACACGCTACCCAGACACACACACGTTAAAACACACAAACTTTTTTTGAGTATTACACAAGGAAAACCTTCAGGAGGAGGCTGTTCCTAGAAGAGCTGGGGAAATCCATGGTCACCCCCCTGATACAGAGGCGCCAAAATATACCCAGAGCACTGCCCTCTGCTACATTGGTGAGAGACATACAAACACCAGAACCAGGTCCTTCAGCTGGCACAGGCAAAGATGAGAAACGAAAGATGCACTTTGTGTGCCCCAAAATATGTGAAAACAGGCACTGTCTGTTTCAAATGCAGAGCGCACATTTGCAAGGCACATACATTATACTGTTGTCAGTCATGTGCATAAGTGACACAAAATGACCAATTGCAAGTTAACTTAAAAATGCTTTTGTTAGTCACTTGCATGAGTTCACACAGAGACCGTCACAGTTTCTTATTTTGGTTAGTTCATAATTTGGAAAACTGAAAGAAAATTAACAGTGTTTGTTTTGTGTTCTCTATATGACAGCGTTTTTGCTTTTTTTTTTTTTTTGTATGTCACAATGGTCAGATTTGTCAGGGAACAACACAAGTGTTACTGTGCACCCCTTTTCTGAAAATTAAAGCATTTCAAAATACAAGCCCTGTGTTTTGTAATCTTCTACATTCACTTTCAATGGCCAGCCATTTTTGACCGGGAACATCACAAGTGTTACTTTGTGCCATTTTGTACAAAATAAAAGCATTTCAAAAAAAAATTCCTGGTTAAACATTAAAGTAGGCTAGTGTGATCAACAGTGAAACTTTTTTTCCCCTTTTTCACAATATTGACAAAATTATTAACAAATAATGCTTTTTTCACTCAAAAACTGAGGTGCATAAGCTCGGATAAATGACTCCTACAATTAAATAGTTTGAAAATTAAATGCAAAACCAGTCCTAATTGAAAGAGAACAAGTTGACAAAAAGATTGAATCCAAGATTGGGTGAAAATATGGTATAATGAGTGATTTATAAGCTATTTTTTATAGGCCGGTCATTTTTGACCGGGAACACCACAAGTGTGACTATGTGCAATACTTTTTACAAAACAAAAGTTTCAAAACAAAAGTTCCTGGTGAAACATTAGAGTAGACTAGTGTGATCAACAGTAGCCATTTTTTTCATAATTTTTTTTTCATATTTCCAAATTTACTCATAAATTTTGTTTTTTTTACTCAAAAAATGAGATGCCTACTCTCAGATAAATGAGGCCCACGATTAATCAGATGCAAACAGAAATATAAAACCAGTCCTAATTGAAAGAGAACAAGTTGACAAAAAGATTGAATCCAAGATTGGGTGAAAATATGGTATAATGAGTGATTTATAAGCTTTTTTTATAGGCCGGTCATTTTTGACCGGGAACACCACAGGTGTTATTGGGTTTTGAACACCACATGAGGGTTAAGAAAAGCATTAGGCCTACAGGGATAATATCTTTGCAATTTTTTCTTTCACATTTATTTCCTTTACTTTATTTGGCAATAAAAACTTGTTGCTTGCTGATCATATTTTATCAATAAATGAATTATAAAACAATTGTTTCCATTTCACCAGTGTTTGCGGATAACAAATGATATCTAAAAAACATCATGTGGACTGCCGATCTTAACTATCACCATTATCTGAGGGTTTATACGAAGCGTTTCACAGTAGTTTCTAGCAACAAGCACCAATGGGTGCTGTGGTTAAGATGAAGTTGTGACATTTGCACAGCAAAATCTCCAGTGTTAATTTAACACTCTTGAGTGTGGACTCATATAAACACTGAAGCAGTGTTAAAAGTAACACTGAAGCAGAGTTGAAATTAATTAGATAATTAAGAAATTAATTGAGTTATGATTGACCATTATTGAAGACACCTGATGTTAACAAGCAGAATCACCAAACGAGAAACTCACAATTTGTGTGTCACCATTATAGTGGTCAGTGTTTGCTTTAGTTGGGATCTATAGTTACTACATCTGACAATAAACAGATATGTGTAAATATCTATTAGTAGAATATAATGAAACACAAACAAACTAAAACACATTCCTTTCAGAAGAAAAGAATAATCCATTGAATCTTCAGCAGCTCAGATGTTGGGAGTGAATAACGACTGCTATGTAAATTTTTACATCCAACAAAAGAACACCTCAATCGCTTAGGAGTTATACATTTTGTCCGACTGTGAAACAATGGTGGACTGATGACAGTTCACTCAGGGCGGGCCTAAAGCCTTCTACACACTGCATGATTTTAGCAATCCTATAAGATCATCACTAGTCACACTGTGCGACATGGATCTAATAAACTTGGGTACGACGTGCATGTAGACTATACGATGATGACACCTACTGACTCGTAGGGTACAACACACGTTTCTATAGAAGAATAAAACATCATTAGCATGTGCTAGTGGTAAACAAAAAAGCATAATGAATCACATTTTGACAGTTGTAGTTTTTAATGTGTGCTGGAAAAAAGTGGGAGCAGTGGAAGGGGAAGAAATAAGAGCTTGAGGTAAGCAAGTTTATGTTTTAGCGCCATGTCGTTGATTTCATGTAGCATTTTTATTGGTTGGTCAGTAAACGTGGGTCGTAATTGCAAACACTGTGTGAAGAACTAAAGTCACGGCCAATCTCAACGCACTGGATAGCTGACTAATCACAGCACCTCGCTTTTCAGAACGATGAGCTTTGTAAAAATTTATTTCAGAAGGCGGGGCATAGAAAAGAAACAATAATGTACAGTATGTGAAAAAAAACGGTACACGGTACGCATTATGTATACCAAACGGTTCGTTGGACTAATTAATTATATTTGAAAAAAAAAAAAAGAGAAATATAATGATATGTGTTCAACAAAGTAGCCCAATAACCCAAACAACGTAACAGGCAACGCCCCTGACACCCCCGAAGAAGAAAAAAACACCAACTTATATGTTTATGTTAGGCTACTCAGTCAGGCGCTCGCTCACTCAGTATAATGGTGATGGCAAGAGTGGTGGATAAAAAAACAATGGTATGTCGCATCTGCTACATGACAATAGGGTACACCAGCGGGAATACAAAAAAAAAAAAAAGTGAGCGAGCGCCTTAGGGGCCGTTCACATATCATGCCTAAAAACGCGTGGAAAATGCTAGTCGCACCGCTTTCTCCTCCTTTCCAAAGTGCTCGGGCAGAAGCGCTCATGAGGCGTCTGTCTTTGCTAAGCAACAATGACGTGCTCTCTCCATGAGACGCGGAAATTTCATCAAAGGATAAATGGATTTGCAGCTCTAAAAATCGCTTGCAGTAGCTCTGCTACTAAATTTATTTCAAAATTGCAATCCATATACAACTATGATCAGCTGTTCCTTCATCTTGGCTGAGCTTTCAACGTTGTTACGGGAAAGGATGAAGCTGATTGGTTAGTTCTTGTCACATGACCCGCGGTGCGCTTGCAGCATTTTGAAAAGTTGAGATGTTTTTACATTTTGCTGTATCTAAAACGTACCGAACTGAACCGAACCGTGACATCAGTGTATCGTATCGAACCGAACCGTGAATTTTGTGAACCGTTACACCCCTAATATATATATATATATATATATATATATTACCTTAAACACATTTCATTACACCTAATACAATGTTCTGTTTAGCAGCATTATATGACCCCTTTAAGACCTGTTCACATGATAATTTCAAAATTATCCACAGTGCTAGTATTACAAATCTTCATTATTTGGAAAACTGTATTAATAAGTAATTCTGAACAGTCATTTTAGTGCAGTGACTTTAGTACAGATCGTAAAGGTAAATGGTCACTTGGAGACACTATTAGTAGAAATGTGACTTTTAAATGACAGACTTGCTATCAGACGTATTATCCAGGGATGAAGACATGAATAGGTTCAAAATCAGAGGACAGTGGTTTAAAAACATCTCTGGCTTCCTGCAAATCTGATCAATCGTTGTCTGATGGTGAAGTCTGCTCTCTCTTCTGTTGAAGATTTCTGTATCTGATGTCACAAACCAGCAACAGCAGCCACGCCCACCAGAGCAGAGCCAGCCAATCAGATCACAGCTTCAGTAGAACCACAACAGCGACAGTCTTATGAGAGAAGAAATGAGCAACGTTACAAAACAGAAACTTGATTTGTCTAGTTTGTGGAAAGAAGATAAATATAGAGGACCACTGAGAAACCTGCACATGTGACTTGACTGAGGTCCAGATGTGTGGTCTGGTTTCTGATGGGATTGTTGAGCACACAGCTGTAGGAATCAAGTATCTTTTTACCTGGCTATCATGATTTTACCTGACTATCATGATCTTACGAATAGAATAGTTAAATTCTGGATTCTAGGCAAGAACTATGGCAACTTTTCATTATAGCAATTTCATTTTTAAATGATACTTATTTAAAAAAATAAATAAGTTTTTTTTAATTACATTTTAAATTATACACTACCAGTCAAAAGTTTTTGAACATTTATTATTAGTAGTATTATTGTATTATTATTATTATTATTATTAAGAAAATAGTCTAATGTTTAGGTTTCGTTGATAAATACAAGGTTCAGAAGAACAGCATGCATCTGAAATAGAAATCTTTTTTAACATTATACATGTCTTTTGAATGGTGTATAATGTTACAAAAGATTTTTATTTCAGATAAATGCTGATCTTTAAATCTTTCTATTTGTCAAAAATTCCTAAGAAAATGAACTGTTTTAAATATTGATGATAATAATAATAATAATGATAATAAATGTTTCTCGGGCACCAAATCATCATGTGACACTGAAGACTGCTGTAACAACACAGTCTCACTCTCTACTCGTCAAATGTCTGACGCATGGTCAAGTGATCTGGCGTCACTTTTTTGACGCACTGGGTATACCTTTGGCGTTATTTTTCAACTTGCACGATAGACTTCTATAGAACTCAGCAGCGTTTAAATTTGACGTCTTGGTTCAGCACACCGCAACGACACTGAATAAATAAAAATAAGTAATAGGCTACAAAAAAATTATATATGACAGAGATCGTTTTTATCTGGCCCTCCAACTTGTTTTTGAGGTTTAAATATTCTCGCAATCTGATATTAAAGTGATCTCTGTGCCAAAGCTTAGCGCGTTCATCAGTGGTGAGTTTAACAACACTCAACTGCAGGTAAAACAGCACTCAGCGGTGAGTTTGACCAAAGCAACACTCAACTGCAGGGAAAACGACATAAAAAGGTGAGTTTAACAACGCTCCAAGGCGTGTGCAAGTAAGCAGTTTAACCGTTTTCTTACAACCCATTCTCGCTTATCGCTTATTCATAGTTCATCACTATGAAATCACGTTCAAGAAGTCTCATTCAACACACATCGCGATACTTGCCATCAGTTTCCATGTGCCACAGGGTCGGTGAGTAGATATAATTACTAGGGCGGTACTAGAATAATCGAATATTCGAATATTCGTTCGGTGGGGTGGCATTCGATTTTCAGTTTTGAGATTCGAATATTCTTTTTTTTTTTCAACACGTGACTTCCGTTGCGGATTCATTCTGACTCATGCTTGAACCGCCTGTTGGCGAATGTAGTGATTTATTTAATCTCATACTGAATAGGTACAAAATGCCCAAGACCTCAGCTGTTTGGGAGTAGGCTTGTTGCAATAGTCGGTGTTACCGGTGATACACGGTGTTTAACCCACCTACCTGTCATAGGACTTGACCACCGGCACCGTCCCCATCGTGTTGAAGTTTTAACCTATAGCAATAAACCACTTAATTCAGTTAGTGACTACGTGCCTTCTTAATTTAGCGTGAGAGGAACGAGCGCCGCAGTAAAGCAGCAGGTGTCCGATTTCATTTATCATTTGAGGAGAGTGAGGCGAGCTAAAGGATGGCGGAAGATCTGGTTTCAAAGCGAAATGCAAAAGCACCTATTTGGAAATATTTTGGATTCAAACCAAATGCCAACAGGGATGTGTTTGATTTTCGTTCGTTGCATATTCGATGGTTGTGCGGTGTTTTTTTTTTTGTTTGTTTTTTTTTTTTTTTTGCTGAAAAAGCCAAGGCAGGCACTTTATTTAACGAATAGTGAATTTTATATAATTTATATAATATAGTAATATTTTATATAATTTCTTGTTTGATACTTCCACAATGTGTGCAGTGGTTCGTTTTGTTAATAAATGCACTTTAAAGGCGTTTGTGCTCTTGTTTAGTTTTTGCATGGTGTGTTAAGTTATTATTCATTTTGCAATATGTAATTCAAGCGAGTGTCTTATTGTTTTGTGTATTTTTATTAAGAAAAAAATAAATTAACCCATGGTTAATTCAAACAAATGCTACTGAATTGCCGCTAATTAAAGTGAAAGTAAATTGAGACGTGTGCACGTGTGCACGTCTGCACGACCGCATTTTCGGCCACCCGAAATCCCCGACACGCAACCCCGGTGACACAGGGATTACCGGTTTTTTCACACGTCGATTAACCGGTGGAAAAAATCTGTCACCGCAACATCCCTATTTGGGAGCACTTTAAATTAAGTGAGGATGACAGGAGAAAGGCAGTGTGTCAAATATGCGATTTGAAACTTGCCTACCATAACAGCACCACAAGTTTGAAAAATCACCTGAGTTCTGTAAGTAGCACGCGAAAAAAAAAAAAAAAAAAAAAAACTGCTTTTATGGCTTAATTTGCTATGATAAATAGGCTAATTGCAACATGCTTTCAATAAAAGCATCGCGCATTTTAAAGATTTAAATTAACAAAAAGTCAGAATAAGACAAAATAAATCCCTTATATAGAATAAAACTAATTGTAATAGATATTACATTTTGTGTCATTTAAAAAACAATTCATTTATTCTTATTCAACTGTTTATAAGCATGCTACCGTGTTCTTTATTTATTACAGTTCGTTTAAATCACTGTGTGTTACTAATTTAATTTCTGTTTTGGGATTCATTTGTTTTAAAGAAATGTTCGTTATTAATACCTTATTAAAGTTCTTGCTCTCAACAGACTGTGTTTTGTATCACTTGTGCACTGTCCGTTTTCGGAGCATAAACCTGCCCGTGTAATGCGTACCGGAAACTGTTCTAATTAAAAGATTATTAAATGTTTATTAATATTTAAAGAATGTGTGCCACCTGATCATATTGCACCAAATGCAACACTGCACTCCACTGGGTCTGCCGCAACACATTTACGATGCCGAAGAGTGAAACGTGAAGTCGTGAAAGATGATACAAATGCAAACCGACACTATTATTATATATTTAGCCCCACCCACCGAAGCTTCGAATATTCGATATTGATTGCTACCTAAGCTTCGAAGCTCAAAAAATGGCATTCGAAACAGCCCTAATAATTACGCTCTTTTAATGCCTGTTATAAAATGTATTCTGTCTTTATTAATCAGATTAGCGCCGTATTGTTTTCTCGCTGTATTATATCAGTCATCCGCGGCTGTCTTTGAGTTTCATTGCATTTAACTAAATGAACACACCTGCTAACTAGTGTGATTAAACCCTGTCGGTCACGTGACGTGCCATAGACTTTCAATATATTCATTTCATGTCAAAGATGTAAATTTGTAGTAAAATCATGGTAACCACGACACGTACAATAGCAACAAATTAAATTTGAAGTTAAAACCCAGGAACGGGACATTTACCATGTTTTTACTTCAGTAACTGTAGTTCTACTATGGTATATTAATAACCAATACAACAATACAATAATCATCAAACTAACTTTGGTTGTACAACTGTAATTGTCGTTTTTGATGTGCTTTTATTTTACAGATATCACACATTTACTGTACCATGCTTTTGATACCTTTTTATGTAAATCCAAAAAAAGTAAATAAATAAAAGGACACATTTTTCCCTTCCTGCAGTTCATTCATATCAGTTTATATTTTAAATATTTTGCTCACAAAACATTATTAAAATTCTTTTTATAATTCTATTTTATTCTACCCCTCCCCTTTTCTTATTTTTATTATTATGTTTTTTTTTTTAGCTGAAAATATGTAAAGGAAGCAGTCATCCCTGTGGTGTTTGTGGAGAGGTTTTCCTTCAGAAATGGAGAAGACAGAAAGCTGTGGAGGCAGACATTTGCAGCAGTAAGTCTGTGTTGATTTTACCTTTTTATCAAACTGCTGTTATAAATTGCACAGCATTTGTTGTTTCTTAAACCGTTGCACTGTCCAAATACCCACACTTGCCATCTTTGCACTTGACCAATCGATTATTTATTTGACGTATTTCCTAAGTTTAGGCCAAGTGTTCGAGTGAGCATGATGACCACGAGTGTGTGTCGAACTTTTCATGACCTGATGACTGTGTTTCCCAATCCTGATCCTGGAGAACCCCAGCACTGCACGGTTTTGGCGTCTCTCTTATCTGCCTTGGAGTCTTCACTGATGAGCTGATGAGTTGAATCAGGTGTGTTTGATCAGGGAGACATCTCAAATGTGCAGTGTTGGGCTTCTCCAGGACCAGGATTGGGAGCCACTGCCTTATGGGACACACTTAAGTGTTTACAGAGATTTTTAGTTTGATTATTCAATTTTGCATTTTAAAATAAACTAATTGAAAAATTATTTTCAATATCTAATTATTATTATTATTATTATTATTATTATTATTATTATTATTATTATTATTATTAATAATATTTTACATACATTGTAAAGGTTTCCTTGACCCCTTGTGAGATCTCGACAAAAAGTCTCACAATTTATTCCAAAAAATGATGCATGATGGGATACACTAAGCCTGGTATAGAGCTCCAGAGCAGTATTGGAGATAATGTGGGTTTAGTGTTCATTAAGGGCACTGCGCTTTGGCATTATTAAGACTTGCGCACTACTGATAACAGTCCTGTTAGCTTGTAATATTTTTTTTAATATATATATGAATATAGCTGTATAATTACACACACACATACGCACAGTAATGTATAAGATGCATGTAATGTAGTAATATTTTTCTTTCTTTCTGTCTTACAGGATTGTTTGCAGATAATGCTGTTCAAGCTCAACAGCTCTTTTAAGAGCCAACCCTCACAAACCTTCCTAAAAACTAAAAGAGCTATTACTGAGTCTCAGCGAATCTTGCCATGATCAGCTCTTCCCAGGTACATTTGTTTAGAATATTTTTGAATCAACATTTACTTATCAAATGCTCTGGTCTGAATCTTACTTTAAATTAACTTAATTATATGTTTAATGCGCAATGTTAATTGCACACAGAGTAAGATTATCTTGTTTTTCAGAAGAGAAGGAAGACCAAGGAAATGATTTGCTCATGAGGAATGAAGACGGCCATCTTGAGCTCAAACAAACAGAAGTCCTCTGGTATGTGTGTGTTGAAGCAATGCTGTGCAATGCTGTGTGATGTGTTACAGCACTTTATGATTTTATCTCACAGGACTGTTCATCTCAGCCGTAATTTATTCTTTCTATGTTTTTATTCTTAATAAAAAAACAATTATATACAGCTATTACAATTATAGCATGTTAGCAAAGTGTGACTGGAATATTTGTAAACTTTAAGTAAAAAAAAATAAATAAATAAATAAAAATAAAAGAATACAAGTTTTATAAAAGTGGTTTACATTATTTCATTGTTTCATAAATGTTGTGTTATAAATTGTGGATTGATAGTTGATTGGTTTGAAGCCAGGCCTTACACTGCACTGACTAAAACACAATTGTGAGAGATGTCAGGAACTTTGAAGATAGATTAGAGAGGGAAAAAAGACAAATTTACTGCAACAATAGATGAATTATAGAGGCAAAAATTTCTGTCACATGCTAAGGGGTGTCTCATGAGCAAGTCCTTTGTCTTAATTCTTGCAGAATGAAATTTTTATTGCAGTATTTTAATTTGTACAGATGATCTCACAGCCAAATGAGGGGTTTTGACCAAGTGATGCTCTTGAAAGGAGTGAAAGAAGAGGATGTGGTAAATTGTATTCAGAGAAAAAGCTTCTCAAAAGGTCTTAAAACAGCTTGAAGAATGGTAAGTGTACAGTAATACAAGGGTCATAGTTGCTCACCCTGCTAAAACCACACAGAACATAAGCTGCGCTCTCTGTCCATTAAACAACTTCTTCTGCATTGTTTGTTTCACTTTGACCAGGTCTGGGATCTTAGGACTGAGAGATCCTCTGGCTGAGAACAAGCTACACCACACCAGTGCTGGATATCAACCACAAACTGTTTCCAGACACGACAGAAGAAGATCACGATGGGGAGATGAAACCAGTTTAGATGTGATGATAAGGAATCATTATTTTCTGGAACAGTATCACATGTCTTATAAGTATCACGTGATCTGTATCACAGTTGACTGAATGGATTATTTTTACTTTTAAGGACATTTCATCACTCATCTGTGTGAACTGATTAATTTATGATATTAATGAATTTTTGATCCATTATTATTTTCCTTGAATTGTGTTTGTCTTGAAGCTACTTTATCAACTTCATAGTCTATGCTTCAATAAAATTAATATGGTGAATATTGTGTGTTGGAAATTCTTGGTAAATTCATAATTTTACTAGATACTGTAGGCTACTATGGGTTTATTCTACACTTGAAAAACTACATATTAATTACCAGGATTATTTTTTGCTTAAACATTAATGACATCTGGAAGAACAATACACCAGAAAGTTATTATTGTATATATTTAATCACAAATATGCCTATATATATATATATATATATATATATATATATATATATATATATATATATATATATATATATATATATATATATATATATATATAAAGGGATTTACTAGATGAATTATTTTGAAAAGCCATTTACTTTATAGTTACAAACACTTGAGGGATAACTGAGAATGTAGCAGGAATGATCAACATGGATCTTGTACTGCATTAAAACCAAGAGCACACACATTACTGATGTTCAGCACATGAGGACCAAGATACGGGGATGAGGAGGACATTTTTACACTGATTGTTGCTAATTAGTTAATATATATAGTATTCTGAGTATCTCCCAGTAGCAACCCCCGGAAGAGCCAAAAACTGTACATTTGAAATGGCTGTAAATCAGAGTCCAATTAATGAATCAAAGAGAAAACCAGAAGGATTTTCACTTATGCTATGCTGATAAAATAATGTCGGGCACAGTTTTCAGAAATAAATGGAAATGTTTCATAAAGCCATTTTAAATATTGCTCCCTCTAAAATACCAAATTTCACTCTGTCTTTCAATTATATCATAGAGGTTTACACAATGAAACTATTCATATATCCAGTTTTCCATTAAATATATTATTTATTTCATTTCGTCAATAAAACGATTTAAACTACATTACCCACAAGCCTCCGTCGTTCTATATTTGGAAAGGCGAAACTAGGGGCTGTTTTTTGTAGTTCATCGAAGTTATGATTAGGGTTAGGGTTAGGATCTCGCTAAAGAGGTAATTTTCCTCAACATAGCAACCCTTAATTGTTGACTTAATATATTACTAATGTGATAATAGTAGCAAAACGTTCTTTTGTAACACGATGCGCTGTTTAGTATGGGTTAAAGGATAGTCCAACCACAGACAACCCTGCGATGACAAGGGACATTGACAGCCAATGATATCAAAGCTGAGCAGCGGCGTCACGCTTCCTTATCCATTTATGACCGATGACTTTCGTTTTTCGGCTGAAGGGATAGATTGGTTAACAATCAATAACATACCTATTAGATTGTGTTTTATTAACGTCTACACCTTCCTCCAACAATAATGCAAATGCGCTAATTATTGTTTTCAGCTTGACAAAAATTGGGCAATATTGATGAGCACATGGCCAGCATTCGCAGTTCTATCGAACCGATTCCTCTCATTAAATCTTTTTTTTTTTTCAAAGACAGGTGCATTTTCTAATCAAATGATTAGCTTGTAACATTTAAATTGCATGTTATGTTTTGTTTTAAATCTATAAAAATTATTCACTTTTGTTTTTCTGTGATTTGCCATTCTTTACCAATTGAAATCTAGCAATAAAAACAGAGTTAAAAAAACTGATTCAAAGACAAATTGCCCATATAACTGCACTGCATCCTCTGTCAATAAGCTGTTTTTGCCACTATGAAGAATAAAAATTCTTTGCAAATACTTTTATTTAAAAAAAAAAAAGTAAATACAGATAGTCTTTCAGAGAACACTGAAGAATTTATTTGACCAAAAAGTGATACAACACACTGTTTCAAACTCAGAAAATAAAGACCATGAAGACATGCATGTCAAGTGTGCAATATCATCTATAAACCTCCATCAGCACAGCATCAAATAAACACTGATTGTCCGAACAAAGGAAGAAAGATAACGTTCAGGAAAACAAACACCTGCTACATAAAAATGCAGAAATAAAACTGACAATAACATCATTCACTTCATGACTGGAACTAGGGGATGGCTGTGCATGAATACGTCCTTTACGAAAACTCCTGATGAGAACTGATGTTTGTTTTTTTATGATAAAAGCACCAGAAGTAAAGTTTACTGTATGAAGCTTGAAAAAGAGAACACAATGCTTTATCAATATAAAAATACTATTTTCAACCATTGTTTTGATCACTGGTTCTGTATACAATATATGAGTTGCTGGAAGGTCACAATGTATTCATTATAAGATTAGAACTAAAACAAAACTGCACCGCAAAGTCTAAACACTAATCAAGGGAGCATTTCTGTGTGTGTTGGGAAGATAAAGAGTTAAAGAGGTGAGTCCTTGTGCATGATCGAAAAGAACATCATTATCTGCGAACAATCCTGAAAGACAGAAAGGAAGGAAATATTATTACATGCTACTTTTAGACCATAAAACCAGCCTCTGTAAAGATGCTGTATAATTATATATTAAATGCATCTATTATTAAAAGCTAGTCAATAATAGCAAGCTGTATTCATATGAATTATAAAAAAATATATTACATGCTTAAAGGAATGTTATCAGTAGTGTAATTGATCTGCTCACGGAAACCTTTCCAATGTATGTGAAATATTATTAATAATAATAATAATAATAATAATTAGATACTGAGAATAATTTGGTAGTAAAACAAAGTGTTGCATGTTTTCTTGGTGTACAGAAAAGTATATTTATTTTGTACATCATTTGCAACTGCTTTTTTTTCACTTAATTAGAAGCCCCAAAAATTAAATTGTCCTCTGTAATAGGGACTAATGAAAAGAGAATTAGAATTTATTTTAAAATGCAAAGTTGAATAATAATCAAAAAAAAAAAAAAATCTCTGTAAACACTTAAGTGTGTCCCATAAGGCAGTGGCTCCCAATCCTGGTCCTGGAGAAGCCCAACACTGCACATTTGAGATGTCTCCCTGATCAAACACACCTGATTCAACTCATCAGCTCATCAGTGAAGACTCCAAGACAGATAAGAGAGACACCAAAACCGTGCAGTGTTGGGTTCTCCAGGATCAGGATTGGGAAACACAGTCATCAGGTCATGAAAAGTTCGACACACACTTGTGGTCACCATGCTCACTCGAACACTTGGCCTAAACTTAGGAAATACGTCAAATAAATAATCGATTGGTCAAGTGAAAAGATGGCAAGTGTGGGTATTTGGACAGTGCAAAAGTTTAAGAAACAACAAATGCTGTGCAATTTATAACAGCAGTTTGATAAAAAGGTAAAACCAACACAGACTTACTGCTGCAAATGTCTGCCTCCACAGCTTTCTGTCTTCTCCATTTCTGAAGGAATACCTCTCCACAAACACCACAGGGATGACTGCTTCCTTTACATCTTTTCAGCTAAAAAAAAAAATACATAAATAATAAAAATAAGAAAGGGGGAGGGGTAGAATAAAATAGATTTATAAACAGAATTTTAATAATGTTTTGTGAGCAAAATATTTAAAATATAAACTGATATGAATGAACTGCAGGAAGGGAAAAATGTGTCCTTTCATTTATTTACTTTTTTTGGATTTACATAAAAAGGTATCAAAAGCATGGTACAGTAAATGTGTGATATCTGTAAAATAAAAGCACATCAAAAACGACAATTACAGTTGTACAACCAAAGTTAGTTTTATGATTATTGTATTGTTGTATTGATTATTAATATACCATAGTAGAACTACAGTTACTGAGGTAAAAACATGGTAAATGTCCCGTTCCTGGGTTTTAACTTCAAATTTAATTTGTTGCTATTGTACGTGTCGTAGTTACCATGATTTTACTACAAATTTACATCTTTGACATGAAATGAATATATTGAAAGTCTATGGCACGTCAAGTGACCGACAGGGTTTAATCACACTAGTTAGCAGGTGTGTTCATTTAGTTAAACGCAATGAAACTCAAAGACAGCCTCGGATGACTGATATAATACAGCGAGAAATCGGCGCTAATCTGATTAATAAAGAAGACAGAATACATTTTTTAAACAGGCATTAAAAGAGCGTAATTATATCTACTCACCGACCCTGTGGCACAATTTAAACTGATGGCAAGTATGGCGATGTGTGTTGAATGAGACTTCTTGAACGTGATTTCATAGTGATGAACTATGAATAAGCGATAAGCGAGAATGGGTTGTAAGAAAACGGTTAAACTGCTTACTTGCACGCGCCTTGGAGCGTTGATAAACTCACCTTTTTATGCCGTTTTCCCTGCAGTTGAGTGTTGCTTTGGTCAAACTCACCGCTGAATGCTGTTTTACCTGCAGTTGAGTGTTGTTAAACTCACCACTGATGAACGCGCTAAGCTTTGGCACAGAGATCACTTTGATATCAGATTGCGAGAATATTTAAACCTCAAAAACAAGTTGGAGGGCCAGATAAAAACGATCTCTGTCATATATATATATATATATATATTTTTTGTAGCCTATTATTTATTTTTATTTATTCAGTGTCGTTGCGGTGTGCTGAACCAAGACGTCAAATTTAAACGCTGCTGAGTTCTATAGAAGTCTATCGTGCACGTTGAAAAATAACGCCAAAGGTATACCCAGTGCGTCAAAAAAGTGACGCCAAATCACTTGACCATGTGTCAGACATTTGACGAGTAGAGAGTGAGACTGTGTTGAGCTTCCGGTCTCATTTGTGTCCAGCTACAAATCTGTTAGTTTTGCTCCTTGATATTGACAATTGATGTGTCCTGTCATATTATTGAATCTGTTATCTTAATTAATAACACAAACAGTTCTGCAAACAGTTTTACCATTTACAGCACATTGGTATTCTCCTCGTTATTTAATTATAGCGCCTAATGAAACTGAAATCTCACCCATAGGCTTAATTCTGCATTGAGGAAAAAGGTGGATTGGTTTTAAGAAGACATTTACATTTATCTGACTCTTTTATCCAAAGTGACTTACAATTGCTATATACACTGAAAAAAGTAATAAGTAGATTTACTTAATTTTTATTTGGCAAGTTTTTGCACAAGCATTTTTCAAGTAAATTTAACACATTTGGAAATTAAGTAAATCTACTTAACTAAGTTAAGTAAAAAAAAAAAAAATGAATAAGTATATTTTAATTAAATAACATTCAGTTAATGCTTTTAGCAGACACTTTTATCCAAAGCAACTTACAGTGCATTCAGGCTAACAATTTTCACCTATCATGTGTTCCCGGGGAATCAAACCCCCAACCTTGTGCTTTCTAATGCAATGTTCTACCACTGAGCTACAGGAACACTTCAAGATCTTGTGAAAAATATGTGAAAATTTCACTTACTTACTTTTTTATTTTGGAAACGTTTTTACACTAATAAAAAACCCGAAACATATATTCTAGAAATTTCTAAATGTAAAATTATTTTTTTTTTTCAAAATAAGTCTCTCACTTCTGTCCCTTTAAACCAGTTTACAGCAAAGACAGCACGAAGGACTGGATGCACATGATTAATATTCTGCAATTAAGAAAACAGACAAAATAAATAGCACTGTAAAACCCGATAAGTAAACTTTACTCAAACCGTTTGAGTAAATAGATTGCCTTGATTTAAACCATGTAAGTTTTAAGACTTTGCGATTAAGTAATTAAGTGATTAACTAAGTGCTGATTGAGCATTAGTGATGAACAGCTGCTGTTAACAAACAGAATCACTGAAGAAAAGGGAAACACAAGAACTACTACAACTGACTTCAGACACAGCCTTAGATGAAATCAACTGAAATAAAATACATGAAATCTCTGAAGATCTGATTAAACAACCCATAAACAGCATCACCAGCTCCACTTATTAATAACCAGACTGACTTTATTTCTGCCAGACGTCTACAGAAGATCTTATTGAGAATGAACTAAGGTTTAGATGTTGATTTATTGTTTCATTTGAAGTAACCATGTTAGAGATCAGTGTTTGCTTTAGTTGAGCTCTTGACCCTTGATTTCTGTCTTAGTCTTTTCTCTGGCTGTTATAACCGTGTGTTTCTAAAACATATTTGTTGTAACTCAAAAGCCCAGACGAAAAGCCATCAGGTGTTAACTTGTACCTAGGTGAAGATGTTATACTTTATATTGGTGATGATAATAATTATTCACAACTATTGATCCGTACGGAGTATAATCTCTGATGAAGTAGGTGTTGTGTAACTAGTAGAAGTCATTCTAATGAAAGTGACACTAAGAGCCAGTGATTCTGTGATAATCAGTTAATATAAAAATGACTTTCTAAACAGCCAGAGAAAAGACTAAGACAGAAATTAAGGGTCAAGAGCCCAACTAAAGCAAACACTGATCTCTAACATGGTTACTTCAAATGAAACAATAAATCAACATCTAAACCTTAGTTCATTCTCAATAAGATCTTCTGTAGACGTCTGACAGAAATAAAGTCAGTCTGGTTATTAATAAGTGGAGCTGCTGATGCTGTTTGTGGGGTTGTTTAATCAGATCTTCAGAGATTTCATGTATTTTATTTCAGTTGATTTCATCTAAGGCTGTGTCTGAAGTCAGTTGTAGTAGTTCTTGTGTTTCTCTTTTCTTCAGTGATTCTGTTAGTTAACAGCAGCTGTTCATCACTAATTCTCAATCAGCACTTAGTTAATCACTTAATTACTTAATCGCAAAGTCTTAAAACTTACATGGTTTAAATCAAGGCAATCTATTTACTCAAACGGTTTGAGTAAAGTTTACTTATCGGGTTTTACAGTGCTATTTCTTTTGTCTGTTTTCTTAATTGCAGAATTTTTATCATGTGCATCCAGTCCTTCGTGCTGTCTTTGCTGTAAACTGGTTTAAAGGGACAGAAGTGAGAGACTTATTTACCCTCATTTGATAAAACTGTTTTGAAAAAAAAATAATTTTACATTTAGAAATTTCTAGAATATATGTTTCGGGTTTTTTATTAGTGTAAAAACGTTTCCAAAATAAAAAAGTAAGTAAGTGAAATTTTCACTTATTTTTCACAAGATCTTGAAGTGTTCCTGTAGCTCAGTGGTAGAACATTGCATTAGCAAGTGCAAGGTTGGGGGTTTGATTCCCCGGGAACACATAATAGGTGAAAATTGTTAGCCTGAATGCACTGTAAGTTGCTTTGGATAAAAGTGTCTGCTAAAAGCATTAACTGAATGTTATTTAATTAAAATATACTTATTCATTTTTTTTTTTTTTTACTTAACTTAGTTAAGTAGATTTACTTAATTTCCAAATGTGTTAAATTTACTTGAAAAATGCTTGTGCAAAAACTTGCCAAATAAAAATTAAGTAAATTTACTTATTACTTTTTTCAGTGTATGTCAGAGGTCGCACACCTCAGACAGCAAGCAGTCTCGGCCCAGGTCTGGCCCACATGGATTTCATGCTGGATCTGGGCCAGATCTGAAAGTAACTGAAAGTGAAGTGACATTCAGCCAAGTATGGTGACCCATACTCAGAATTTGTGCTCTGCATTTAACCCATCCGAAATGCACACACACAGAGCAGTGAACACACACACACACACACACACACACTGTGAGCACACACCCGGAGCAGTGGGCAGCCATTTATGCTGCGGCACCCGGGGAGCAGTTGGGGGTTCAGTGCCTTGCTCAAGGGCACCTAAGTCGTGGTATTGAAGGTGGAGAGAGAGCTGTTCATGCACTCCCCCCCACCCACAATTCCGTCCGGCCCAAGACTAGAACCCACAACCCTTCGATTGGAGTCCAACCCTCTAACCATTAGGCCACGACTTCCCAGACAGCCAACACTATGTTGCTGTCTGGCTCTGGGCAATTAGGGGTTAAGTGTCTTGCTCAGGGACACATTCGTGTCTCACAGTGGATTTGAACCCGGGTCTCTCACACCAAAGCCATGTGTCTTATCCACTGCACCCACAACAGAAGAATCTCATTATAAGCACAACAATCCCAAGCGCTGAGTACAGGAAGTTGGACTTTGAAATGAGGACACACTTCAAAATATTAATTTGATGATGACAATGATAAAATGATAATGCGCCACTTCAGGCAAGTTTCACAACATCAGATACATCAGATCAAATCAGAATCTAAATTAAAACAGGATCAGGCTAATTCATTTTCGATAATATATATATGTTTTATTGATCATGGAAATAGTGAGTTGTTGATACACATATTTATACAGTTTTAAGGCCTTTGACAAGGCTGTTTTTCCATATTCGGCAGGGTCTTTATGAAAGCTAAATTAAAATGACTGAATCTGCAGTTCAGAAAAGATTCTGACATGCAGCCTCGACTGAAAGGTGAGATGTAGATGGGTCATAAACCCCTGATAGACAACTCTTTACCTTTAGTCTAAATAAATCTTTAACATTCACAGTAAACAACCATTCTAAATGCTACAAATCATAGTTATATTTAAAATTGTAATTTTGCAGAAGAGAATCGCATTCATTCAATCAGAATTATGTCTGTTTATATATAATTTCTATTTTCTCTACATTGATCACTTGCTTCTCTATTTGCACAGAAATAAATTCCTTATTTGTGTAGTGTAACACTCTTCAGATTGTTGTACTGAAGTCATCTATTGTTGAAATCTTTTCAGTGACTGATGCAGCTGACGTCGATGGTTTTTGTCAGTCTGTGGAGTTTGATCTGAATTCTGAATATTCATTTAGCATTTTAATCTAATAGAGACTGCAATGGGTAAGCAAGGCACTATTATTTGCAAAGGTGAAAAAAGTAACATAAGGCCGGATTCTTTGTATAAATGTGAATGTGTGAAGTGCGAGGCTGCAAGTGTAAATCGCTTAGCCTACTTATATTAGCTGAACATAAACACTCTGTTATGCTGCTTGTTATTACAGACTTGTATTGTTCTATCCTTTTTTTAAATTGTATTCATAAACAGACTGGTATGATCTATGATAATCTATGATAGGCTAATGAATCGGAAGTCTTTTCCTTCCAAACTTAAGCCCTTTTCACACTGCACATTGGTCCTGGAAAATTGCCGGAACATTGCCGGGTCGCCTTCTGTGTGAACGCAAACATGTCCCGGGACCATTACGGGTTGTTTGTGAACGCACGCACATATTATGGTTAATCACTGGCAGTGTGCAAAACCTAGCGACCTGGGAACATTTGACGGGACACATTACCCGTGTATTTTCCGAAATTGCAGTGTGAAAGGGGCTTTACATTTGTCCTGAAATTATATTCTCTTAAAGGATTTCTTGTCAGATAATGGGTCCAGTCATTCAAGGACATCTAATGGATTGGTGTCTGTTGTTCGTGTCTGCACACTCTTCTTCCGTTGAAGATTTCTGGTTCTGAATCCATAAACCAGAAAGGCCAGAAACACCACCACGACCACGACCACCACAACAGCGGGGACCAATCGGATTATAGTTTCAGTAGAGCAACAACAGCAACAGTCTTATGAGAGAAGAATAAGAAGAAACGTTAGAAAAACATAAATACGATTCATGTAGTTTGAGGGAAATACAGCAAGGGCCATTAGTGTCTGAGTTCAGTAGGAGAGTCTAGCGTTTGCACTGTTTTATTGTGGAAACACTGGCTAAACCATTGCTAATATCAGAGCTACATTACCTGAACAGATTTGACTGATGTCCAGATGTGTGGTCTGGTTGCTGATAGGATTGTTGATCACACAGCTGTAGCTGTTTTTATCTTGATATTCCACCTCCAGAGGAAGAGAGAGACTGATGCTGAGATCAGACACACTGATGCTGGACAATAAACTGTTTCCTTTGTACCAGGAGAGAGTCACATGACTCACATTGAACACTGAACACAGCAACAGACATTTTGATGACCTTTCTGATGATGATGAATACTGTGGAGAGTGTCTCATAAAAACAGGAACAGGAACAGGAGCTGGAAAACATAACAGAGAAATTAAAGTTATTACATCTATGCAGCGAATTCCATCGGCATGAGCGACTGCTAAAGATAGGATGTAGGTGTGCAGCAATGCTTTTTCTGCTTAAAAGTGTGCAATTTTATTCACAAAATGAGTATATACTTTTAGTTCATACTATAAATCGGCGAACTGGGATAATGTGAAGGTTTAGAAATCTTAGAGATGAGTGTGAAGGGTGTGCAGCTGAAGTGCAGGAAATTAAAGGCACAATGTGAAAGTTTTTGCCACTAGGGGGCGCGTATTCAAAACAAACAAAGAAACAAAGACAAAGTTTGATGACTCAGAGACTGAGTGTGGAATCGTGGGAGTTGTTGTCTTCACCCCCACAAATGACACAATCCAAGTTCATCCGACTGCAGCCTGCAGATTGAGGCGGGGCTGCACGTGACGCTCCCCATACCTACTCTGATTGGTTCGATCATCTTTCATAGACATACATGATAGGAAATGTGTGTATATTTCGAGTAGGACGAGGTATGTTGTTTAAAGGTCCCGTTATTCGCACTTTTTTTGAAGCTTTGATTGTGTTTACAGTGTACAATATAACATGTGTTCATGTTTCGCGTGTAAAAAAACACAGTATTTTTCACACAATTCCTGTATACCACATTTTTCACTGTCGTAAAAACTGGCTGATGACTTCCTTGTTCTATAAAGTCCCTCCTTCAGAAATACGTAATGAGTTCTGATTGTGCCAGCGGTTCCTGTGCTGTGATTCGACACCAGCTGAGCGAGCGCTGCCCTCCTGGTAACGTGATTGGGCTAGAACGCACGTGAAGGAGATGTAACGTTACTTATAATCACAGGAGCGTTTTTACTGACGAGATGCGCATGAAAATCGCATCCGTTTTTTTGCACAGCCCTAACATCTAGTTAACAAAGCTAAACAGCATTGCCCTTTGTGTAATAAGTTACAGCACCAACGTTAAATGCACCAACTTAAATAATAAAATACACTGTAAAAAATTATTCACTTTATTTACTCAATAAAATTGTTTAAAATGTTACACAGCAAAATCCCCAGTGTTAATTTAACACTCTTGAGCCATGTAATCAACTAACACATGAATTTGTGAATTACATTTTTGCACTGTGTTTCTTAGTCGCCAACTACTGGCCTGGTATGCATAACATAGTGTTCATTAGCATAGTGTTTTGTTTTTCTTTCTCAAAGAAATGTTTTTTTTTGTTGTTGTTGTTGTTGTTGTTTCTATTTGTTTAAACTTAGCTTATTTTTGGTGCTATTTAACTCATTTTGAATGGTTAATTTATAAGTATCTCATTTGATTAATTCGAATGATTTAATGTTAAATTTAATTAATAATATTGCTTGTAATCTGTTGCCACGATTTTATTAATTAAATATAGTGTATTATTTTTAACAGTGTACACCAACTACACACACATTTCCTATCATGTATGCCTATGAAAGATGGTCAAACCAATCACAGTAGGTATGGGGCGGGTTGACATCTGCAACCCCGCCTCTATATGCAGGCTGCAGCTGGGTGCTTCTCGTTTTATCCAACAAAACCAATATTTTTGAATATTTTTTAATTATTTTTTTCATGTTATTTTACTCATTTTGAATAATTGCTTTTAAGCATCTCATTTGATTAATTCTAATTAATTCTAATGTGTTAAAGGTAATTAACAATATTGCTTGTAATCTGTTGCCACAATTTAATTGAGTAAATATAGAGTATCACTTTTTAGTGTACACTTACAAGTTGTGTTTCATAAACAACACCTTCTCCAGACAAAGAGGGAACTGCTCCATCTTTCAAGAATAATCTTTGTGCTAATCCGGCATTAAACTGATTGCGATTTGAGGAAGTTGTCCTCAGCAAGCTGTCCTCAGCAAAATGTGCTTCAAAAAGTTTTACATGTGTATTATAATTTTCGGGAACCGAGTTAAACATAAATTATAACCATTAATCTCCAAGTACAGCGTCCCTGGGAAGCCCAAACAAAGATGATTGGACTCCAAGATGAAAATAACAGCGTTTCAACGACATGGCGAACAAAAACGCAGCTCTTCCTTCTTCTCCGTCAAAGCACAACGAGACCACGCCCCCCTTTTTTGTGAATACATGTGGGCGGAGGATAGTCAAAACACTGTTTTATTGACGTCATTACTGCAGGAACTAGAGGGCTGTAGTCCAAATGAGTCGTTTTTGTAGGCGAATTCTGTTAAATAAAATATCTCGCTTGGCATTGAACTTTGAGCTTTAGCATTTTACAGATATTATTTATACTCTAACAAGCACATTACACACTAACTAAAGTTTAAAACATGGGATCACGACAAAGGGGACCTTTAAAAAGCTAAAAAAAAGCTGTGCAGTTTTACAAAGCCTTTGTTACAAAGCAGTTGTTTATTGTTAACTTGACTAACTATGTCTGATTTATTGATTCATGAGATGTTAGCTGTTGCAAGTTTAATTTTCTGGACCAGTCAAATTCACAAATGAATCATTGGGACATTCTAAAAATTCTTAATGTGCAAGGATGTGGCTCAATGCATTGAAATGGTGTTTTAAAAAAGACCAAACTCAGTAAACAAACGGTAACACATTAATTTACGGATACATCTATTAGTTGCGTATTAGCATACATATTACTAGAATATTAGCCATGTATAAATGCTAATTAAAAATGTTTACTTAGTTTGGTCTTTTAAAACACGTTTTAATGCATTACGCCACATTAAGCGTTTTCCTTTTAGGTTTTTCTATGGGAGGAAAACACCACACATAATGAAACGCATTGTGTTCTTATTCCGGACTCATTTGCTTGTGTGTGAATAGAATGCTTTATTATTAATGTATTTAATATATTAATTTAATATAAATAGATTATACTTTATAAAGTTTCTCTCAATATTTTACCGCAGTGTTTGTGAAATCTTCGGATCTGGTTCGAGCTAGGAAGGAGTCAAAATGTTATATGTTTTCAAATTTGGCTGCCCCTGAAACCGATCACATCAGAACTTATGCATGGCGTATTCAAAAATGTGCATTCATTCATTAAAAGTTTCTTGCTTTCTTCACTTTAAAATAACAAGGAGCAGCATATTTTCCCGAAATAAAGGGGATGAAAAGTCTATGCTTTGCAATGTAATAAAAAAACTTAAAGTTTCATAAAAATTGAAATGGCACACAGCAGACACATTAGCCTGTTGCGATGTAATTTATCAACTGCATGACAGATAATTAAATGTGACAATAATTGTCTTGTCATGATATAAATTAAAACAATACTGATACATTCAATTAATTTCCTTTCTCATACTGTAATGATATGAAATAATCAATTATTTAATTCATAATTTATTCTTCTATCTGAAGACTTAATCCTCCCACTGTGGATAAACAACATAATTAATTTACTAAATGTAGTGGGTTGTTCATCTGTTAGCCTAAAGATCAGTTTAATTTAGCAAAAAAATCATTTCTGGGACATGGCGAGCTGATACAGGCTAATGTTTTTTTCTTTCTTCTGTGCATTATAATGAAGGCTTTGTAAAACTGTACACGTTTTTTAGCTTTTTAAACAACATACTCCGCCCTACACCAACTATTGGATTTCCTATCATGTATGTCTGTGAAAGATGATTGAACCAATCAGAGAAGGCATGGGGCGGGGTGACACGTGCAGCCCCGCCCCAGGTGCAGCCCCACCTCTGCTCATGCTGCAGCCGGGTGGTTCTCACACAATCTGACAGGACTCAGGCAGAAATCATGTTCACGGATGAGCTAAAAATGTATTAATGTAGTAGAATGAAACAGACACTTGGCGAAAAAAAAAACTGAGCTTTTATTATGCCACAGTCGACGCCTCCACTCCTTCCACTCGTGCGTATGTGGGGAAATAAAGCAGTGCTTTTGTATCATACTACAGTAGACACGTTTGAGAGTTCTGTCATAATGCTACTGTGTGTGGACGTCACTTGTCTAATAAAACGCACATTAAAACATATTAAAGGGGTCATATGATGCTGCTACAAAGAACATTATTTTGTGTATTTGGTGTAATAAAATGTGTTTATGTGGTTTAAGGTTAAAAAACAAATTTTTTCCACAAACTGTACATTATTATTTCTCCTCTATGCCTTTTTCCGAATGCCTCAATATGTTACAGAAATGTTATGCTCCTTAACATATTGTGATGCCCTGTCAAGCCGGAGCGATAAGACATAAACATAAAACCCATTATACACCTGATATAAACATGATTTCTTTCGGAAGGCCAAATAAGTAGTTTTGCTTTCTCAACGAAACATTGTCACACACTGCAGCCTAGAGTGAGCCGAGGCGGCTATACAACAATACTACAACCAGAATAAAAGGTTCGCCTTCTTTCTTTGTGTGAACATCTTGGCGATGTTATGCAAATCTTCCCACACAGTGATGTAGAGATGTGGGTGCGTGTTTAAATGAGCTGTTTTAGAAGTGCGTAGATGAGACTCAACTTTTATAAAGAATATCTCTTTGGATTTGAGACTTTAGTCTTTGCAACTTTACTTATCTTCTTTGTCCACCAAGAGCTTGTAACATTCCGCAGAGAAAGGAAAACTTGAAATTGCATAATATGACCCCTTTAAAGCGTCTTTGGTGTTTCCATATGTTTTCTATGAAACAAAACCGCAAATTAAGGGTTATGACGTCATTGGAAGGCAACACAATGACACTATGGACACGGTCCGTGTCACTAGTTAAAATTGCCCATTTCTCTGGATTTAAACATTCATTTGGGATAATGCAAGTACAAAAGTCAGCAAAATATATATCACTGTTCTAGTATTTTTTGCATATTTTAATAAAAAACACGCAATGAATTGTCTTATTTGTGCGTAATATACATGGGAAGGCCTACATTAAAATGATGCATGGAAAATAATCTTTTGGAAGTCTTAAGGGAGTTTGATTTATACACATTGATAGTTAATTTGGTTAATTAGCAATACAAAGAGCAGCTGACATTTGTTTCTGCAAAAATTAATCTATATTATCATTATCAGACTCATTTCGACATTGATTGACAATGTTAAAGGGTGAATATACTGTATACCAAACAACTTATACTCACCATAGACACCAAGTCTGAATGTGTATAGTACAGCACTTGTTTTAGTTCTGGTTACTATATATTCTCCAGAGTCTGTGGTGCTGGTGTTTATGATGCTCAGAGATCCAGTCCGATCCAGGTTCAGTCTGTCTCTGAATCTCCCACCAGCACTATCTTTATAAAATTTGAAGTCATTGTTCTCTTTGACTTCAGCTAAGATACTTTTGGTTGGTCCAAACCGCCACTCGATCTCATCGTCTCTCTGTATGTATAGAGTGACTGAATCTCCCTCCATCACTGACACTGACTTCACTTCATCAACACCAGACACGCCTGGAGCACAAACAGAAATTAATTGCTGTAACCACATTTTTTATTATTCATAAAAAAATAAAAAATAAAATAAAAATAAAAAAAACATTTGACATGGATTTCGATGTATAATCAAAATAAGTTAATATTTTAGTAAGATAAGATATGATAAGGGTAAACAATTACTTGAGTTGTAAATCACATCGATTGATGATTTATAATATTATAGCATAAATTATGATATCTAATCGATTACATTCATTTAAATAAATAATTCTACTCTCAATATAAATAAAACACCTGATGCTGTCGGGAGCTAACCAATTATGTGAGATTCAGCTCGAAAGAAGTAACAGCACAAAGAAGTTGCGATTGTAAAGCCTGTGTTATAATTTCCGCATGAGCAATTTGTACGCAGACACGGCCAGCGCAGACGCAGATTTCTTCAATTTATACTTTTGAATGTGCAGGCTGATGGTCCGCTCTGCAACAAACATGTGAACAAACGGATGACGGATTGCGCAGGTTCGAGTAGCAATGAGTTTCTTCACACTGCCTGCACATGTGCAATTGTGCTTTTGAAGACTACTGACCACGCGCACCTGTCCGCGCAGTCGTCTGCTCAGAGCCTCGGCACACTCTCCAATGACGATTATTACGTCATGCCTACCTAGCGGTCTCGCGGACGCAGAAAGTTTAACAGATGCTGAGTCCCAATTCGCATACTATATGTCCTAAATAGTATGCGAAACTAGAATTAGTACATCCCAAATCGTAGTATGTTGAAAAGAGTATTCCAAAGATACCCGGATGGTCTACTATTTCCAGTTAGAATTCGAAGTGCAGATCAATGCACACTCTAAGTGCTAATATTGCCCACAACCCATTACGTGAGGGAGGGAGGTGCTTTGCGATGGCTTTGCGGTGATGTAAGCATGGCAGCCGGATGCAGCAGCGGAAAAAAAAACGATGAGAAAAAAAAAGATGGGAATAGTAAATAAAAATTTTTTGGACATAAAGAATGAATGAAACATTAACAGTTGTGGTGTGCGTAACTAGGCAACCACGTTGTCGTTCACATTGCATGACGTCATCAAAGTATGTCCCAGAACGTGCATACTCTTTTGCTACACACTCAAAAGTATGTACTTTTTCCTCACAAAAAAAGTACATACTTTTAGGTCGTAGTATAAGTAGGCGAATTGGGACTCAGCGAGAGGCTTTGTCTGTAAGACGCACACGGGAGCATGACCCTGACGTAACCCTGACGCGCAACATTGCAGAAAATGTGCGTTTACAAATGAAGCCTATGTTGATTCAAATATGGAAAGCACTTTCGAATTTAATATAAGTTTCTCTGCAGAGATGTTTAGCCACATTTCTTCAATTAAGGATGGCTACCTATATGATGTTTCCATTTGCCTAAACTTCTTCAAGTTGGGGCAAACCGAAAATCCACCACTTCTCCTTCACTACTGATAGGCTACTGCGACCATTATTTTTTCTATGTGTTCATTCGCTGGCATTTTCCACATTTCTTTTTTTTTTCTCCCTTAAAAGCTAATTTGTCCAATCTGATGCTCAATTTTACCTTAACTAATGGCTGTTGATGACTATTTGAATTGAATCCTGCCAAAGTGGGCGCTTGTGTTCGTTAAATCGATAATGTTATGGGAGTAGGTCTGCTCATGTCTGAAAATAATATATGAAACACAAAATAATTTAACATAAAAAACATTAGGCTATAGCTTATGTTTCTTAAGTACATTTTTAAATTAATGAAAAAAAAATGTAAAACTATATATATATATATATATATATATATATATATATATATATATATATATATATATATATATATATATATATATATATATATTGTGTGTGTGTGTCTGTTCAGCGTGGTGGGACGCATTTGAATTCGTGACGGGCGGCGGGTTCAGATGCTGCTGCTGCTGCTAGCTCCATGGTCATTGAATAGGCCTAGCCTATTGCTGCAATGTTTCTTTTACGCGGCTGAAAATAACCGTGCTTTCTGTTACTTAGCCTGTGTCTGTCACTCGTCCTCTTAAAAGTGGAAGCTTGTGCGTAGCTTTGTTGCATTATATTGAAACTTTGTTGATGTTTTTATTGTCATGCGTGTTTTGGTTACTTTCGCATGATTAAACGCGACTCTTTATATGGCGATAAAAGAAAGCTTTGTTTTTTTGTTTTTGTTTTTTTTAAGTGGGTGTTGGGGGTGCGCCAACCCGGTTGGGACATAGAAGGGGGTGCGCAGGAAAAAAAAGTTTGGGCTACAACATTAACAGTGCATGCAAAATATTTTTCATTTATTCTGTACGTACTGAAACCATAAAACATTTATAACTTACCAACTAGACACCACAAGCACAGCAGGAAAAAAATCAGGGGAAGCATTTTCTTCATCAGTTTTAACATCAGAAATATTTCAAATAAAAAGTCCTCAAAACTTGAAATAAGATTTTTATATCAATAAGAATACAGATAAAAAATCAATAAGATACAGGCGGTCCTGTATCAAACTTTACATAATAACAGAATTGGTCAAATTTGTAACCACGTTTTTATTAAAGAAAATATTTAGCTTTATAAAATGAAATATGATTTATACAATGTTTTCCTCCTTCTGGGGCCGGATCACGTTTTTCTATAATTCAATTATTGTGTTTTTGTGCTGGTATCTTGGTTTAGGCCTGTCGTGGATAAATCGTAACGTGGGGTTTGGGTTTCGTGTTCATTGCTCTCGTGTCTTTTATTTTGGAATTAATCACGTGATTATCTTTCCCTCATGTTCGCGTCATAATGTTTGGACGGAGTCGGCGTGGGGGAAAACAGTCCTTTCCTCAACGGAAAAGCGTGGCATTGACTCAGAATGCTGCTTAATTTTTAGGCTCCATTCAGAGTTTGTTCTGTAGATCATTTGGGTTTCATTGTCTGTTGTTGGGCTTTATAAAGTTTATCTGTTTGAAGAGGAGACAATATTAAAAATGGAGTGAGAATCTCTATTTAGGCTTAACAGATAGACTTTCAAAAATAACTAAAAAAAAAGTCTTCATAACTTTCGTGACTTTACTGGTGATTGTTCTTCACACTTCTTTTATGTAAAACAACAAACAAGAAGAACATTATGTACACCTGTGCGTACACATCCAGCTTAACTTTACAGTTGAATTTTGTACATAGTACTTTTTAACATTATATAAAGTATGTCAATAAATTATATTAAAATGAGACTTTGGGCAAACAGAGGAGAAATTAACACGCTAAAACAAAGTGCTACCATTAACGCGAGGTTTCTGTTTATAACAAATATAACAATAATCCAGCTCTACATTTTATTTTAATCTACAAAACACTTAAAATAACTATTTAGAATGAATAATTGAGCACGTACAGACATATATTTCCAAGGTTTAAACTATGGAATCAATAACCCATAGGAACTGCATGCAGAGAGAAACCGAAAGTAAACAGCGAAATAAAGTGTAATACCTTAAATGTCCAGTAGGAGGAGAAAAGAAACACTGCTAGACATAATCAACAGCACAATGAGTCACTTTTTACCCTGAAACTGAATTACCGAATGATGATCTGATCCTGTGGGCTGCAATGCAGTTTTTTACAGCTGAACAGGAGATTAAGCTGGCTTCATACAAGAGGATAGCAGCAGATTTATACTTTATACTTTGGGCTCCCCTTAAAGTAGGTATACACTGAAGAGTAAAAATGAACGCATCAATAGGAAAAGTTCAGGTTAAGCACAATGTTACTTCTCAAATAAACCAGCAATGACACATAAACATACACAAACAAAGACACATACAACATGTGTTACATTATCATACTGATACAGAATGTTCTTTAAAAGGCACAACATGTAGAATTATTGGATTAAAATATGCTCTGATGAAGGCCAAAACTACAGTTGAGGTGACTGAGTAAGTGCATATGTTTCTTTGTCTGATTATTGTACTTATCACATGCTATGTATCAGCGATTGGTATCGGGGCATTTTAATGAGTACGAGTATAAGTAAAGGAGATCATTATCGGATCGGTGCATCTCTATTAATAAGTAATAGGCATTTCTGTTTTTATTATTCTTGTTTGTAGTGCATTTGCATAAAAGCATGAAGTGCATAAAAGCATATGTCAAAATAATAAATCTCCATAAATGCTATGCAACTGTTTAGAGAAAGAAAAGAAAACTGTAAAAACTCTTTGAATTCAATAAAATGGCCAGTTAATTCATCATACTGTAAGTATTGTATGAACTTTCATCTCAAGTTCCATCTTTAAGAAAATAAATTAAAAGTAAAATATATCTTCCTCTTGGGAAACAGAATAAAACATTGTTACTCATCTTGAATGCATGTAAAGAAATATGATCAAGGGTCACAGGTTTACAGGCCAGCTGGAAAAACTGTCTGACCTTTTAGTGATTCCCCCCCAGCACTGTTTCTACATCACAGGAGAGCAGAGCCACCACAATTATTTTATAATGTGTTTTTGTGTATTTTTTTGCCACCCTGCATTTGTTAAAACTAAAGTTAAATTTAACAAAATCGAAACACAATAATAATACTACAGCAACTAACTACAGTAATATATACAGTAATGCATTATGCCTTCTATTCACTATTTAGCTGTAAGTGCTTTAAACATGTCAGATGTTTCTCCTAAAACAAATGACACTGCTAAATCTTGCCAGCTAGCCTGCCTGTTTTAATTTAAGTTAATTTAATTTAATATTTATTTCTAAAAAAAAAAAACAGTTTTCAAGTGTATCTGGATTAATGTAAGGAAAGGATTAATGTAATGGAGAGGACCACGGTACATACACACTCTTTGATTTGGATGTAAACAATTGTGACGGGATGGTAAGGCAGATAGAAACTAAGAACCAAAATGAACAAGAAAAGTTCACTTCAAGCTAAATCTCAAATAACTTCTTAAGGTTGGCAAAGTATCCTCTTTACTGGCATCATCGGGGAGACCCACAGTACTACAAAAGTTATAAATCCCAATTGAAAAAAAAAACAAAAAAACACCCAAAATAAAAGATACCTGGGGCAATTACCATATATAACTGCTGGTAAAGGTTTGTGCAATTGTTCACCAGCAAATCTTCTGGACTCAAATTTAATCAACAAAATACAAATGGTATATGAAAGGAAAATAAAAAGAAAAGAAGAGAAAACTATTTCCCACACGGGACAAGGATACAAAAAAAAAAAAAAATTACAAGAAAGATAAAACAGCAGCGTAGTGCAGGGGCCCGTTTCACAAAGGAGGTTAAGTGAAAACTCTGAGTATGTTAACCCTGAAATGAGGGAAAATGCTCTTCTTACTAACGCTGCGTCCGAAATCGAATACTGCGTACTGGGTACTACATTTGAATTTGAACGTACTACTCGACCGTTAGAAAAGTACGTTCTATATAGTATGAATGTGGGTAGTATGAATGGAATTCGGACGTACTACATCCGCCATGTTGACATTGTCACGTGTTGACGTCGTCACAACAGCGCGTAAATTTAAAGAGCCCAATCTGCTGAGCGAACATCCGTGATGTTTTTCGTTTTTCTTACCGCTTTCGTCTGCATTTTTACGTCGTTTGAATTAACAATTCAAAGCAGGCGTCGGTCAGCTGTTCGCAGATCATGCCTTCGTTGACAGCTTGTAAATCCTTTACTAAATATAAATTTAGCTTTTAATTTTCTTACTTAGATTAACAGCAGCTACAGCTGTGAACAGAATGACAGCCTGATTTTATGTAAGGATATAAATTAATTTATTGTAATAAATAAATACAAATAAAATTACACAAAACGAACATAAATTAATTAATAAACTTGAATGAATGCTTAGACAAATACACACACACACACACACACACACACATAAATACATTATAGAAATATACACAGAAACACACATCACAATATATACATAAATACATACATAATATATACATTATAGACAATATACACACATGTAAATATATATAGTTAGATATAGATATATCAGCAAAAAAATGTGTAACATATTGAAATTTTATTCTAAAAAACAAAAACTACATATTTACAGACTGTGAACAGCATCATACAGGCTGCTATCAATAATGGCCTTTGACATCCAAGAGCTGCATAAAATTGTGCACAGAATGAGCAGGTCTGTCATGGGGATTTTGAGGAGGCTTATTGCCTTCTTCACCACAGATGACCTGGAGGCAGTGGAAGCAGTTTTCTTCTGGTAGCTGACACAATAGATGGCTGTCACATACAAATTGAACCTCCAGCAAGTGAAGCCTAATGCTATTTCAACAGGAAGCGGTTTCATTCTGTTCAGCTGCAGGTCACCACCATGGGATGTACCTTGATATCTTTGAGTATCTCGGGTCTGTGTATGATGCCAGGGTGCTGAAGAACACTGGAGGCCTATCCACCTTCAGGAAAACACATCCTGGGAGATGGTTGGTATCCTTGTTTGAGTGTTCATCTGCCTCATCACAGCAGACAGAGAGCCTGAACAGAATCCTGCACAGCTTTGATTCAACACCAATGATGCTCATGCACAGAACATTGTTGAGAGAGCCTTCAGTATGATGAAGACCAGCTGTGCTCCATCTTCTTCTTCAAGGCCCTGGAAGTGAGTCCTGCCTTTGTGCAGATGTTGTTGCACGCTGTGCAGTGCTCCACAACCTCCGTCTTCTGAATGAGGACATTGCGGATCCACAAATTGTAGAGGATCATGACGATGATACACTGGAACCCCAAAACACAGAAGTCAGCACAGGAGAGCATTTTTGGGACAATCTGTCCACAGCTGTGTCACACCAGACGACCGTGAGCAGCTCTTCAAGAGCAGATTACCTGTAGGACAGTCGAACAGGTTAAGACTCAGCAAATCAGTTCATGTTCTCATAGTGCTATTGTTTAAGCTTGTGTAAGTTGTGTAAGGTAATTTTAAGATTGTCAATTCAAGATATACATAGTTATATAGTTATTTAAGAAATATAAATACTATTAAAAAAAAAAAAATCACAGAAATATGTATAAACACACATGTATGTATTTAAATTTAAACATGTATGTATTTATATATTCACATAAATATGTTACACTCATAACTGGGAATTCATATTACAGTTGAAATTGAAAATTTTACAATTTGAAAATCTAGAAACATATCACATAACATAGCATACCAACATATTTACAACAAGTTTAATTTTATAATATGTATTACTTTATCCCTGGGGTATATTTGAGATTTCCACTGTTTTACACTCATTTTTGATTCCCAAATTTAAAGTCCTCATCTACAGTTACTGAAATGAAGCTGCTGAAGTGTATTTTCCTGACATTATTATAGAAACGTCTTAAGAAATTCCCTTTTGCTGTTGCTTTAAGCTCTATTATACTACTTTATGAAAATGTTAATGTGGTTTTGTCTGAAGCTTTGTGCTCTTATCCATGTAGAAATAAATACATAAAGAGAATAATTTGTATGGGTATTTCTCTAAAGTGTGGCACCCATTCTCAAGACAACATTTTTCAGATGTTAAGATGTTGCTTGTTTAAAAAACAACTGGAAACTGCTACAAAATCAGTGCACACAACTGCTTCAAAAGTTATTTGCTATTAAGTACTTTGCAACTGACAAAATAGCAACTGGAAATACCTGGAAATTCATATTATAATAAAAAAACAGCATAAATCAGTGATGATCCTAACATAAATACATGTAAAGAGTTTGTGTAGTTAAGATTAATTTTTATTTATATACTTACTGAATTATGCTTTCCAGTGAGTAGGGTTTAATCAGTGGATGAGAACAAGATTGTGTTCATCAGTCTCTGTAACATCAGAACAGGATTCACACATTACTGATGATTTATGATCAAACTGAGGCACCTATTAACAATAGTTTGCCTTGTAAGTTATCCAACAATTTTTTAAAACCAAAATATAAACACTAGTAAAATGTAATTTAACTCGTTTCAATTACTTAACATTTTGTAACTTTATATCATTAAATTAACGTCTGTAGAAAGCAGCCTTAACAAGCTGAGGCACAGCCTTTGATCGATAATGATTATTAAACATATTTTTAAACTCAATTTACAAAATAGTCTCTTCAGTTTACAATATGTAAAACTTTAACAAGTCAGTCGTTTACTTGGATTATGTTAAACAAGTACACTTTAACCACAATGAACAGCGTTTATCCATAAGGTACTTACACTTCAAAACAGCGGCGTCACGATTTGCCGTTATTTTCGAATATGAGTATGACGAGTCCTCTCCCGTGGCCTCATGGGATAGAGTAGTGTCCATCCTATGCATACTACGGAATTCGGCCGGAAGTAGTAGGCCATCCGGGTACATCTCGCCTACTGTTTTTCGAATTCTAAGAATTCGGACATACTACTTGCTTCGCATACTGTTTTTCGCCTACTATATAGTATGGAAGTATGCGATTTCGGACGCAGCTTAAGAGTTTTCTTTTCTTCTTTTTTTTTTTTTTTCTCCAAGTACAAATATATATATATATAAAAAAAGATTGATTTTCTATATAAGAAAATTATATAAGATACTTAGATCTTTTTTTCCATTTGCATTAAGATTATTTTTTATTAGCACACTGGTATATAATTCCCCCCAGGAAACAAGACTATGTCTATTACTAAGAGCAAATCTACTGTTGCTCTGCCCTCCATTGACACATAAGGTTAAATACACTCAAAAATTTTTTTTGTTGAATGAACGTGATTTAATCGTAGCACCCATTATGCATCTAACCAAATCAAGTAAACTTGGACTGCTTTGATTGAGTTATATGAACACAATATACATTTGTAGATTAAACATGTTTGGGATATGTCAATTTAACTTCTTTGCAACTAATTGAATCAAAATGTGTGTATTGTGTTAGTCTAATCAAATTTACTCTTATTCATTCCATGTCAGTAAAGCACTTCAATTCAACAAAATTCTGCCTTGTTACATCAACTAGTTCATGTCTTGTTTTGGTAGGTTTAATGAAAATCTATCTTGTTGTTTCAATTAGATTTGTTTTAGAAGACAGCGCTAAGCAGCAAAACAATACCAAAAATTCAGTAATATACAAAAACAACAAAAACGCACACAAAAATGCTAACAATATATATATATATATATATATATATATATATATATATATATATATATATATATTTTATTAGGCTTTAACATGCACCAATAAAGTTTAAACCGCTTTAGTCACTTTAAGTCTCCTATTCATTTGAGTGTTTGTAACACAATGTATAGGAAACATTTAGCCAACAGAATCTTGAAAAGGCTCTTAGCAAAAACAGATCCCCAAACAATACTTTTAACCTTTAACGCCCTTTCTTTAAGAAGAATTAAATTAAGCCATTTTAACACCACCCTTTTGGGGAATTTGTAAAGTGACATGACATACTGTCAAGTATGGTGACCCATTCTCAGAATTCATGCTATGTATTTAACCCATCCAAAGTGAAACAAACAGCATGAACACACACACACACACACCCGGAGCAGTGGGCAGCCATTTACAATTTGGCCTGACACACACAAAAAAAAAAAAAAATTAAATAAGACATTCTAATTTAAATATGAATTTATTTTTTTATTTTGATAATTCTAAATTACCATGTTGCATTACATCGGAAACTAAGAAAATCACTCCCAGAAAATATTTGTAAATGTGTAACAACTGCTTCTACTCACTTTCTCCAGCACCACGTTTAAAGTAACTATGCAATAAATAAGTGGTCTAAAAAGAGTTTCTATCTAACTACAAATGTACATCTTCCTGAAGTACACCAGTCCTGTTCAAGCTCAATTGCTCCAGTAGCTTGTTTGGAGGAACGGTGGCAAAAAAAAGTTGTCCATATACATAAGGAACTCCAAGTGCATTTAGTTTAACTTTTCTTTCTTTTTCAAGGTCATTATCTCAAAGTTTGTTGTTGATCTGTGCCTTGGATTGCAACCTCTGTCCATTTAGATTTAGAAGGATCTCCTGCATGTGCATTTGAGCTCTGGGGAGTAGCTCAGGTTCAAACAACATATCAGTCCAAATAACAGAGAACAAGCCTGCACAATGCGACTCAAGTCACTGAGGACTTCCACACCTTCAATTAGGAGACCAGTGTCCTGTGGGTCATCATCAGGCAGTGCTCCCTCCTTCAGTATAACATACACTCCCTTCAGTTTGCTCCATGGTACTTTGTGACTCTGTCTGAATCTTGTGGGACGAAATACATGAAAGATTACAAACAAGAATTTACTCAAATATTTATTACAAGAATTGCACACTTACACACTCACTGGCCAATATATAATGTACATCTCAATTCAATAGGAGAGCTCTGCTTTGAATTCTACATTTACAAAGTTATAATTTTTCAGTTTTAAAACTTGAAATTGTCAGAAAAGTGATAATTATACTATGTGTTAATTACGGAGGTCACAGTGGGTGCTGGAGTTTTGTTGCAGTGCATTATATTATTTCATTTTATTTGGCTTAAACCATGCACAGCAATAAAAAAAGCATGCATGTACAGTGTTGGGGAAAACAGTTTAAAAACCCAAGGAGCAGGTGGTGTCGTAATGAAGACCAGGAGTCAGAGATGAGTTCAATTAATAATAATAATTTTACTTAAGGAAATAGTTTGCAGTTTCATAGGCAGAAGTCAGCGTCAATACCCTCGCAGGAGTTCGTAAGCTGAACTGCCGTATAATACAAAATCAGTCATAGTTATACTCCAGACAGAAGACTTCAAATGCGTCAAAGCACTGGTCAGCAACGATCTGATTGGTTCCAAAACCTAGATAAACTTAGACAATCTTCACATATGGTCATATACATCTTCAGAATATCTCCAGTGATTATAGCAGGCGTCAGCACAGTTGAAGAAGGCACCTCATCCTAAGTCTGGAATCCAGCAATGTTGGTCTCATCACTTTATGGACACACACACATACACCAACTCAGCCCTTATCTGCTCATTCCCAAGGTTTTCTTGCACTGGCAAGTCTTCTTATCACTACGGTTGGTTACACACAAAAGGCAGGCTGACATTAATCTTGAAGAATAAGAATACAGGAAAAGAACAGAGTTCTTAATATCTAATGTCCGTTGAGACATGTTAGGAGACAGCATGTCTCTCCCATGGCACATAGAAGAGGCCCCCCCTGGTCCTTTTTAGCTGACCTGGTGACCCTAGGAAAAAGGATACTCACACACATGTCCATGACATGTAAAACCCGACAGTTCTAGGAAGAAATAATATGTTTCTAAGTAAGCATGCATCAATCTATAGTTATATAGATGGCTTTCTTCATTCAATCACATCATACAACAATCTTGGAGGTTAAATACTGATCAAACACTTGATTAATAATCACACAATATTAATGAGATAATATATTCTGAAGAAAGGATATAATCAGCGTCAGAATCTCCATCCTCTCCTTCAACAGTTTTCTGATCCCGTTTATTAAAAAAATAAACTTTTGCAAAGTAGGCCACAAAGAGCTTTAACAATATGTAAAAAAAGATTGGTTTAGTTCATCAATTCACATAAGTAGTTTGTCATAATGTACCATCAGTTTCCTATAAATGAACACCTTGTCCAGCTGAGTTATTTTACAAAGTTGTGTTCTATCATGTCACATGTTGTTGTGGCAAATAGGAAGAAACACGGCCCAAGTACAGAATATATGGCTTTTTAAAATTGCATTTTCTCATCAACTCACCAAATATGCCTTCACTAGTTTTTCAGGGTCTTCATTCAAGTGGGTGCACAGAGACTTGATCACACAGGCCCTTCTGGTATGTATAGTGTCATCCTGTGGGGTGAGGACAAGATTAACTCAAACTTCAGTGGTGGCACAGCTTAGGAGTACTGTACTACATTGTTCTTTCCACCTGCAAGGAGTATGACTATGAAAGCCATTTATCAATACGAACCTTGGAGATGGCAACCATGATCGATGTGATTCTCTTTTTTTTTCCCTGATTGCCTGCCTTTTTTACCGAAGATCTCCACCTATCATGTTGAGTACCAGTCAAGCTCAGCGAAGAACATGGTACAGTAGGAATTTGCAAGAACTCCCCTGTAAAAAAAAAAATGAACAAAACATTTGTTAACTCTTATACTCATAACAAGGATGAAAATACAAAAAGCTGTTTTAACATTTTTTTATCAACAATGAGAGAGCTAAGGCATGATATACAGCACCATTTAAATATGGTCTACTCTTTTTTTTTATTATTATTATTAAAAGTATAAGAGCTAACGTGAGTTTTCAGTCCTGCTCATGTCTTAAATGTGCATGGACAATTTAAATATACACAAACAATGATTGCTGATTCCAAAATAATGGTTTAGTTTATAGTTTTTAGTTTACAGTGTTCCTGTAGCTCAACTGGTAGAGCACTGCGCTAGCAAGCAAGCGCAAGGTTGGGCGTTCGATTCCCTGGGAACACATGATATGTAAAAATTGATAGCCTGAATGCACTGTAAGTCGCTTTGGATAAAAGCGTCTGCTAAATGCATACATTTAATTTTTAATTTAATGATAATAGTAATTTGTACCTTCAACTCTCCTTTGCAATACACTGCCTGAACAGCCACTTGTTACTAAAAGAGAAAGAAAAGGAAAGTACATTAATCAAGGATTGTTAGTTATACATTACTATATATGAATGTTAAGAAAAACTACTAACCATGTAATAAAGATGAGGTTCACAGCAGAAGAGCATTGGGGACAGATTTATAATTTGATGTAGCCCATTTCTTTTCTTTTGTAAGAAACATTTCCGCTGTGAAAAAAAGAAACGTATAAGAGTTCTCCTGAAAAACTGCAACAGATTTAATCTAATGTGTATGCGAAGACTGCATGTGCATCATACAATTTACTTGACAATTTTTGCATAATGTATTCAATAAGCTGGGTAGCCTTATGTGGCATTTTGAAACTATGTTTGAAAAGACAGAAATGTCTAGTTATCGAATGTTTGAAGTCATATTTTGCCGATATACACAAACACAAGGGACAAGCTAATGTTATTTAATTTAGCTAATAACAACAACAGACTCCCCTTTGCCACATTAAACTTAATATTGAAAGAAAGTCCAATAAACGATATCTGAAAAGAGTGATGAGACGTGCACAGTGCGCTAATGTTACATTAACTTACAGAAAAAAAAGGGTAACTTACATGGTGTGTTCGACTCTGCATTCACTTTATCTCCCATTTTCCCCTCCCATTGTTGGGGTAACGTAGAGTTTAGTTTTAACGTAGTTAATACAAGCGTAGCAAGCGGATATACTAATGATAAGGTGAAACTTATCGATGAAGAAACCGTATTTAACCAAACACATGTGCGTCTAGTCTGGGGAAATAAGTCTGCTTAGGAACATCGCCACAGTGTCAAATGAAATAACTCATGTCTAAAACTCCACGGTACTACTTGCAAACAGGTACTTACCCTTAATTTCAAGGATTAGCCGCATCAATTCAAACCGCTGCATGATGACGTGTTCACGAGCTTTCCGCCTCAATTCTGAGCATGCGCAGTGACTCACCAGAGAGAGTTGTTGAAATGAATCGCATCGGTCTCATTGAATCAACAAGTGCTGATCTAATTCATTTGATTGTTTCTTAATTTAGTTACAAATAACAAGAATGAATCATGTAACAGATGTAAACTCGATATATTCTTATTAATCGGACATATTTGTATTTTGCAAATCAAACAAGTGGCTACCCTGCTAACACACGACGTAACAGTTACGTAACGTACTGGTAATTTTTGGTAATTCCATGACTTACCAATTGGCAACGTAACTACGACGTCGCATGCCCGTAATTTTATTACCATCACATTACCAACTCACAACGTCGTCAGTACGTCCTGCCGACGTGACCAGATAACCAAGAACGTCCCAGATAGGTCCTCTATTCGTAATATATTGGTAACTTCATGACTTACTGGCAACGTAACTACAACGTCGTATGCACGTAATATCATTACCATATTTTGTGTACGTTTTTTATATGCTCTTTGAGTATAGAGCTATTTAAAAAGTGCAATTAAACTTCAGACACAAGATTAAACGTTCCTTAAAGATAAAATATGTTTTTTTTCACCAAGTCAGAATGGACATGCTTTTAATATATAGTGACGTGACATACACGCACGCGCTCGCTTCCACAACTGACGCACCGCGCGCACAGACAAGAAAAGAGTTGTGAAACTCTCGTAAGGAGTTATAACGTGAAATAATGACACAAACTGGCTACACCATCTCATCTGCAGCAGAGACTGTCGTATCAGAAGGACAGCGCGTTTGTTTGAGGCACTTTTCACTTCAACTGTGTCTGACAGGAGAATTAGCTTTCTGAGGGGAGTCTTACAATTTATAATAAATAAGTAGGTTGATAAAATGTATAAAACAAAGTAAAAACAAAAGTCTAACGTCGCCAAAACCTTTTTTTATTATTTTATTGTTTTTATTAGCCTTCTAACCGTTGAGTTACCATGGCAACCGCGTACACATCAGCTGCTGGAGAGGAGAGGACTCGTCTGACATTTTCTCTGTTTCTCGTCAGTTATACCAAAGAAAAGGCCAACAACTGGGACAGATTGGTTAAGTAACACGTTAATATTATCCTCAGTCTACTTTAAGTACTTTTTGTTAATATTTATACCTCTGTGATTATGGTATTTTTCCTGAAATGTCTGCTATCAAGTATTACGCTAGCATAGAAACATAATTAACGTTATAGCATATTAGATTTGAGCTCTTATTAATGAAAGTTTGGGCTTTTAATTACATCTTATGCGTAAAGGATCGGTTTTGACTGCTTTGTAAATGTTTTTGATGGTAATTTGTCAATAGATAAATGAAGTAATGTTAAGATAATTAATTTAACCTAAAAGTCTGCAATGTAGAGTCTATCAGTGACGTCACTTGCGGTCTAAAATTGGCTGAAACTATTTCAAACCACTATTTCAAGCTTGTTCTGATTTTTCATTGTAAACAAATATTGATTAAAAAAAATTGTACAGTGATTTCAGGAGTGTCTTAAAAACCCTCTAAAACAGAGAGGACGTTCCAAGAAAATGTCTAATGGGAGCTGCGGACAGACATAGAAAACACAGGTGATCCGAGAAAGCTTATTAAATAACTTCATATTTATTTTTTTACAATATATCATCATGCATCTGTAAAATCTAAACATGTGAATTCTGGTATCTTAAGATATTTTTGTATTTTTTCAATATTACTATTTTTTCTTTTCTGCATTTCCCCTATTCTCTAGTTTGTTTATTGCTAATAAGGAGCTGGAGGCCGTGAAGAAACAGATCCACGATATCGTGGAGAAGCAGGCCCAGCTGAGCGAGTGGAGAGCTGTGCTGGAAATATTCAGGGGTTGATGCTCATAAGTCCAGGGTAAGTATACAGCTAACCCTCCTACCACCTCTACTCTGTGTGGTTCTCAGCAAAGGCCCGGTGTACCCAGAACGTGATCTTCCCAGATGTCCTTCACCCTATTTCACAGTGTAAGACATGAACCAGGCCCTGGGCGACGACCTCTCTCCATCCGCCGCCTCCGGTCTTCAGGATCTCCACCAGAACCCGATTCGCTCCACTTCGCGAGACAGAACACGACGCTGTGATCATTGGAGACTCCATCATCCGGCACGTTCGTGCTATGTTAGCTGAAGGTAAAGTCCACACTCACTGTTTCCCTGGTGCTAATGTTCTTGATATTTCTGCACAGATTCCCGTGATCCTGAAGGGTGAGGGGAGCATCGGAGCGGACGTGCTTCACGCAAGGGTTAACGACACCATGCTGCGGCAGACGGAGACACTGAAGAGAGACTTCAGGAGCCATCGTGTCAGGACCACTTCCCACGTATAGATGAGGACATGAAAAGTTCAGCAGACGTTTAGCTTTAAACTAATGGTTATTGTCATGGTGTAAAGAACAGAAACTGCTTTTTGTTAATAATTGGAATCTTTTCTGGGAGCGTCCTAGGCTTTTTAGATCTCCTGTTGGACAACATCTCCAGGACACTTCGCTCCATATGACTAGTAAGCCAATTCTCAAATAACTTCTATGGTGACTTTTGTTCTACACGCTCAAATAGAAGTAGTACTTGTGCTGTCCAATCAATAAAGATTGTGTTTGTTCCAGTGTTAATTTTGACAGGCATTTTTGATTTAGCATTAGTCTAAACTCCACCAAACTACTGTTATAAGCATGAGCCTCGTCAGACTGGTCGTGGCGGAGGTGTTGCAACAATATACAGTGATATTCTCAATGTTACCCAGAAAACAGGATACAGGTTTAACTCATTTGAAATACTTCAGCTTAATGTTAGGCTGTCGGACATGCAAAAGAAATCTAATGTATCTCTTGCTCTGGCTACTAGGGGTGTGACGAGACATTTGTATTTCAGGGCAGTTTGTGAAGACAGATAATCAAGAGAAGTCAGTTCCAGATCCACCTTCCACACCAGACCTCTCTCTCACGAGGATTGCTGTCTACTAGCATATTGTGTTCTCTTCAGACTTCGGCGGATGCAGATATTACTCAGGGACACGAACACTTGAATATTGCAAGAATAGAGAAAGTAAGAATTAAGATTTTAGAATTTAATGTTAATTGCTTAAATATATATATATATATATATATATATATATATATATATATATATATATATATATATTTAGATATATTTTTGTGGCAGTGTGAACTGGCCATAATGCTGTATGATAGGTGTGAAATTCATTAAACTTGATTTGCTATAATACATCTGTTCATAAGCTATTGCATATTATTTTCAATGAATTATTTATAGTGGTTTGGTTAAGGGTGTGATTAGCTGAAGTATTATTGTGGGAGCTTGTGATTAGTTGATGAATGTGTGCATTGTTAATGATAATATTTAAATGCAATGTGCTGAGTGCTTACTAAGACTTGCATGTTTGTGCATAATGTTTTGACCCTGGATGCTTACAGACGTGTATAGATATTTAAATATATGGAAATGTATTTATTATTAATATATCTCAATCTATGTGCTTCTGTATGGGCTGAATGCTTTCATTCATATTTCGCTGTATATCCTGTTTTTATTAATAATCTGGGTGTATTACTGTTCATATTTGCTTGTTAATAAATTAACTGAATTCATTTCGAGTATGTATTCATCATTCACAGCTGCTGAAACAGCCTTTAAATTAGTTTGGGCATATGAGGACATAAATTAGGTTCAAGTACTGCATGTCCGCCCATAGAATAATTATAAAAAAATGACCAACTGATTACCAGCACACGACCACCGATCCGCGACGTTGCCACGACGTCGCAGTTACTTACTGGCAACGTCACAAAGTTACGTTGTGGCGACGTATACGCACCTTTCACTTTTCCGGTTGCCACGACGTAACTAGTTACGTCGCCACGACGAAACTTTGGTCACCAGATTACGTTGCAGTTACGTAACAGTTACGTAATGTTGTTAGCAGGGTAGTTGACTTTTTTGTTCTTCTCACTTTTCCCATCACGTCACATTAGAATTTATATTCAATAAAAATGAAAAAATGTTCGAAAAATGGAAGTAAAGTGCCTAACGAGATACAACTATTTATAATTTTAATAAATATAATCATTTACAATCTGTTATTATTGCATCCTGTTAATGTATAACAATACTGAGGTGTAAATGTATCTGCAGTATAAAATATAACTAGCATCTAATTATTATTTACACTTAGCCTGTTGCAAAGAACTACTACTTTTACATGATAAATAGAATATATCACGATTTTCACTGTACATTTTTTCTATAAATAGCATCTAGAGCTACTTGCACTTAGCCTACTGTAATTAGGATCTATCGCTAAGAATGTGTGTTAATTCCACTTAGTGTAAATCTTACTCTATTGGCAGATCATTTGTAAAATAAGAAAATTGCACTTAAAATATTATTATTTTATATATATTTTTTGCCCATGAGATACCATAAAAATGATTAGCTATTAGTTCATTAATCTAATGTTCTGCCAGTTTTCACCTGTGATATTATAACACTGAGAAGAATTAAATTTGTATGAGTCTGAAGAATGCAGACGGCTTTTTGGCGGGAGCTGTTGCCATGGTGAATCGTAATGTCTGCGCTCCATTGATAATGGCTTTTTCTAGTTGTGGTGCACACGCTTAACTCAGAGTCAGTCAATTTTGAGTTGATTAAACCAAATCATTTAAGCTGTTCTGTAACCGAAAACTCAGAGTTTCTCATCTCAGGGTAAGTCAACTCAGAGTTCAAGTTTAAACTCAGAGTTGGCTGAACGTCCTTAGTGAAACGGCCCCTGATCTAGGCTTTTATTGTCATTCAAGTGTTGCCATAAAAGACTTTTAAATGCACTTCATCTTCTTCAGCACACGATGGCAGTAGAAGAAAGTAGAAATATGAAATGTTAGTAAGTGGGATATGATCTCTGTCTTGCATTGTAATGTACAAATTGTGCAAAAAAAAAATAAAATAAAATAAAATAAAATAAAACCAGTAAATACGTTTACAGTTAAATAGAAACATATATATTTCATATATTTAATCTGTTCTAAACTTTTGGTCCATCATCATCATCATCAAAAAAAATAAAATAAAAATAAATAACACCACATAGGCCTATTTCAGATTTCAATAAACAGAACAACCATTTTCACTGAGGAATAAGGATGAGGAAGTGGGTAATTTTGTGCAAAAGCAAACAATACAAGATAAAGTTAACAATAATATTGTCAATCAGAATAAAAGTGATCAAAGAAGTAAAGTGATAATTAAATTTTTTTTCCACATATCAGCTCAGTGGTTTTCAATCCTGGTCCTGGAGAACCCCAGCACTGCAGGATTTTGGTGTCTCTCTTATCTGACACACACACATCTGAGGTCTTGGAGTCTTCACAGTTGAGCTGATGAGTTGAATCAGGTCTGTTTGAATAGGGAGACATATCAGATATGCAGTGTTGGGGGTTCTCTATAGAATTACAATTGGTTTATTAATAATGAACGAAACTTTATAAAACTGAACGTAATTTTTTTAGAAACTGGCGTCTGTACTTCCCTGCCAGAGAGCACCTGTCCATCAAAAGCTCACTATCCAATCAGAGTAGATCACTGTTAACCCCGCCCCCACGAGAGGTTTGTGTCAAAACACCAAATGAAAATCTGTGAAGCGTAAGTGAAATCTGTGGCAATGAATTCAGATTCTGCTATTAGCAAAACACGAATCTTTGAAAAACATTAACAAAGAATGTTTCATATTTGAATAGCCTGTTAAATTTGTGCGACTGAGTTAATTTTTTCATTTTGATTGTGTTTTTCTTCTTTTGTAATGGCATATTTTTGATAGTTTCTGAAAAAGTTACATTCAGTTTTATAAAGTTTCATTAATTATTATTGAAACAAATGTAATTCCATAGTTCTCCAGGACCCGGATTGGGAACCACTGTCCTAAAGGACTGAAAAATCAGAGTGAAGAGCGATTTTCATATTCAGTCATAAGAAAGAGATACAGCAGCTTCATCAGGAGAGAGAAAGAGAAAGAGAAAGAGACCGAGTATGAGCTCTGCATTTATCCCATCCACACACACTCACACACACACACACACACACACACACTCGGGGGTTCTGGGGTTAGGAGCCTTGCTCAAGGGTCTCACATCAGTCGTGGTGCAGAGCGCTGAACAGTCACTTCTCTCACCTTCAATCCCTGGTAAGAAATAAAAATATAATTTAATGAAATATTTACAGCTTCATATGTTGCTTAAAAATACATTTATTTAATCGAACTACACATTGTTTTGAACAGCTTTCAAAGAAGAAGAAGCCCTGTGTCTCCAGATATGTAATAACAACATCAACCAGCAGAGGAGATCATGGACCTGGGCCCGGTTTTTCAAAAGTAATCCAGTAGGATTTTGGATAATGGATTGGATCAAATCTTGAAAATGTGTTTTTCAAAAGAAAAAACGCATTACATAATCGGATTAGATCACGTAATCCAATCTTGGTTTTGATCCGGATGAAACCTTTAGTTTGGGTTTTTTTAGAACTTTTTTGTAGGATTTGGATCACTTTGATCCAAAAATTCTGGATTAAACTGATCCCATCAGAAGGGTGGATTCAGCGTGGATTTCATGGCAGAAATGCAATGAAAACTTTAAAAATGTATCAAATAATACTATATTTGGATCATGCAGTATCTTACAAGATATCCTATTTATTCATAAGGTTTAAATTTTATTTGTTCATCCGTCAGGCTACAGTGATTAGGTAGGCTTAAACGTATTCAGCCTTTCAGTATAGGCCTACACCAAAGTAGAAAGAGTTTGGCCTCATAAAATAATCCCCCAAACAGCTGTCAAAATTGACCAAAAACAATACATTTTATTCTGTCACTAATTGATATATATATTCATCACAATCGAAAATATTGAAAATATTCTTTTTTATTTTTATTTTTTTAAACATCTATACTTGATACTTGTTATAAATATCCTCAATGTACAGTGTTGGTGTTGTAGGTCTCAGATGAGCGGACTGCTGGAAGAGGATGGGGTGGGGTTTTGCTTGTTTTTTTTTTTAAATGTGTGGGATTTCATTTCAAATAAAAAATAATTTATATTGACCCCAACTGGCTTGTTGCTCTTTACATATCTATAGTTCTACATTGTGATTTCCTATCCTGTTTGAGCACTGGTTATCCAGATTTGGTGATCCTGAAAAGTTCCTATCCAGATCAGATTGATCCAATCCGATGTTGCTTTAAAAAACTGGATCCAAAAGTAAGCTGGATTACGTGATCACGGATCGCAAAAAAAAGGATTACTAAATCCGGATCAATTTTATCCGGATTAAACCTTTTGAAAAACCGGGCCCTGGAGAGAAGAGATAAAACAACACACACCATGAGACATGATCATTCAAGAAATGTCCTTCAGATATTATACATCATCTCAAAACAGAGGATTTAATAACCTTCACTATGAGTTCAGTGAGGAAACTGCTATATAACAAGTCTGCTGATATTTCCTCATCAAACACAGATCACTGAATAATACACTCAGATTTTCACAGGAGCTTCTAGTGATGATGATCAGATCAAATCTGGATTAAAATCAAAAACAGGATCAGCTGGTGATCACAGAACTCTATTTAAACTATTTAAACAGTTATCGATGTTCAAGGCCTTGGATACTGTCCAATAATATTGTTTCTCCATGTTCAGTCACTAGTTGGCGCTCGAGCAGGTCTTTAGGAGAGATGTACTGTCTGTACACCAGTAAACTGGAGAAGGGTATTCCTGCACAACCAGAGGCTACAGTTACAGGACCGCAATTCTGTGACCGCAGCTTTAGGACCCTAGTATTTTTGTGACAGCGCCACCTACTGTACTGAATCAACACTAATTAAAGATGGGCTACGTGGACAGCAACCAGACATTGAGTTTCGATATTTAATTAAGTTTTATTTTATAAAGTTTAAACGGTGCAAAGTTTACATAGTGAGAACTGCTACCTATGAATTAATAATTAATTCCCACCAAATTAAGAATTTGTGAGCTAGTTTTATTAATTACTACGACGTTAATTCGTGGCCATGATTTCATAAATCCTTGTAGAGTTTTAATGACGAAGTATTATAAGTGAATCTAGCCTGCACATTAATTAAACTTATCAGATGACAAGAGCATGGTTGTTGTAAGGTTTGTAAGATTTACCTGCAGCTTTTAATGTATTAGTGTGAATACTGGCTTAATAGTCGTTGTTTTACCATATTTAGGTATAAAATATCTTTCATAATTAAACTGCACTGACTGCCTAGTTGCAGTATGTGTTAGCCTGTTGTTTTGGCATTGTTTTGCAATGATAAATGAGGCATTTGGCAATTTTAATAGTTTGTTACAATTTGGCCTAATCTGCAGGTCTACTCCACATACAGTCCATTGCTATCATGTGTTAGTTTCTGTCATGTTCTGCATGGCCAATATGAAGTGATTTTATGGATTCGATTAGGCTCATTGTAGGACAGATGATTAAAAAAGGCACTAGGGATATTTTCATGATCTCAAAATATTCTAACAAGTACACTCTCACTTTTCCAAGATACATATAACAATCAAAAAGGGAAATCCCTGCCCGAATTGAAGAGATGCACCACATGCTGCAAGGACTTTCACTTTTCATATATATATATATATAATATATTCCAACAAATGTTTCTTGTTTATCTCTCTCTGTCTCTCGCTCTCTCTTTCTCTAGAGTTGAAGCCTACAGCCGTTCTATCCATGCAGCAACTGATGGAAAAGGGAAAAGGGGTTCACTTTGGTGCTGTTGTGATGTTGTTGCAAAAATGACTTGTATATACAGTACAGACTAAGAGTTTGGACACACCTTCTCATTCAAAGAGTTTTCTTTATTTTCATGACTATGAAAATTGTAGATTCACGCTGAAGGCATCAAAACTATGAATTAACACATGTGGAATTATATATGGAATTATATACATAACAAAAAAGTGTGAAACAACTGAAAATATGTCATATTGTAGGTTCTTCAAAGTAGCCACCTTTTGGTTTGATTACTGCTTTGCACACTCTTGGCTTTCTCTTGATGAGCTTCAAGAGGGAGTCACCTGAAATGGTCTTCCAACAGTCTTGAAGGAGTTCCCCGAGAGATGCTTAGCACTTGTTGGCCCTTTTGCCTTCTGTCTGCGGTCCAGCTCACCCCTAAACCATCTGGATTGGGTTCAGGTCTGGTGACTGTGGAGGCCAGGTCATCTGGAGCAGCACCCCATCACTCTCCTTCTTTCTCAAATAGCCCTTGATGCCTTCAGTGTGACTCTACAATATTCATAGTACTTTGAAAACAACTCTCAAATATATATTTTTTGCTATCAGTGTGAAAATATTTTCTCTAAAAAAAAAAGTGTTTCTCTCGAAACGCTTTTCTTTGCTCTTGATGCAATTTCTTGCTCTCGTGTCAGGATTTTGCTTTCACTGTGAGAATTGTGTCATGGGCGGGGCCACGTTCCTATTGGCCAGTCGGGTGAGCATCGTCTTGTCTTGGGAGTCGAACTGAATCATTACACCATTGTTCGATTCACCTGCATAGATGCCGCCTCTGCCTTATGGCTAGTTAAGTTGAGCATGGACACTCCAATGTTTGGGTAAGATGATGACACAGCTGGCTGAGCAAGTTCAGTATCACTGAAGATTAAACATTAAAAAATAGCACTCATATTCATGAATTTATGTGTATTATATTATTTGCTTGCTAATCGCCAGTGCTTTAAGTGGCCCAAAAGAGGTGCCGGTACTCTATTATAGCATATATACACTGTAAAACCTGACAAGTAAACTTAACTCAAACCGTTTGAGTAAACAGATTGCCTTGATTTAAACCCTGTAAGTTTTAAAACTTTGCATTCAAGTTATTAAGTGATTAACTAAGTGCTGATTGAGAATTAGTGATGAACAGCTGCTGTTAACAAACAGAATCACTGAAGAAAAGAGAAACACAAGAACTATTACAACTGACTTCAGACACAGACTTAGATGAAATCAACTGAAATAAAATACATGAAATCTCTCAAGATCTGATAAAACAACCCCACAAACAGCATCAGCAGCTCCACTTATTAATAACCAGACTGACTTTATTTCTGTCAGACGTCTACAGAAGATCTTATTGAGCATGAACTAAGGTTTAGATGTTGATTTATTGTTTCATTTGAAGTAACCATGTTAGAGATCACTGTTTGCTTTAGTTGGGCTCTTGACCCTTGATTTCAGTCTTAGTCTTTTCTCTGGCTGTTATAACCGTGTGTTTCTAAAACATGTTTGTTGTAATTTAAAAGCCCAGAGGAAATGCCATCAGGTGTTAACCTGTACTTAGATGTAGGTTGTTATACTTTATATCGGCGATGATAATCATCAATTATTGAACTGCTAGGAATCTAATCTCTGATGAAATAGGTGTTGTGTAATTTGACTCATGATAGTAAAAGTGATTCTAAGAGCCAGTGGTTCTGTAATAATCAGTTAATACAAAGACTTTTCAAACAGTGTGGTCTTCTACGGTGTCAAACAGTCACACAAAGACATCAATAATCAGAATATGAACCTCAACAATGGTGACCATAAAAATAAAAAATAAATGCTGCAGAGCATGCTGGGAGCCATGGATTAGTTTTGTACTACAATAGTACCCAGCATGCATTGCAGCATGTTTTTTTGTCACCATTGTTGAGGTTCATATTCTGATTATTGATGTGTGTGTCTGACCAACTACGGGGATGGAATACAAATGTATGTGTACAAAATGTTTATGAAGCCATTTTTATATTAACTGATTATCAGAGAGTCTTAGTGTCACTTGCATTAGATCCACTTCTACTAATATAATACAATACAATAAGATCTTCTGTAGACGTCTGACAGAAATAAAGTCAGTCTGGTTATTAATAAGTGGAGCTGCTGATGCTGTTTGTGGGTTGTTTAATCAGATCTTGAGAGATTTCATGTATTTTATTTCAGTTGATTTCATCTAAGTCTATGTCTGAAGTCAGTTGTAGCGAGCTACGGCTCTGTCTAAATGCCACTCCAATTATAAGCAGGTGATGGAGATTTTAGCGGTGATCACGGAAGCAACTTTACTGATTAGATGCGCATGATCATATCGTTCGATATATCGCCCAGCCCTACTCATAACTGTTAGTTTTTTCTACTTAAATGGTTTAAGGCAATCAGTTTCCTCAAACGGTTTGAGTTAACATAACTTGTCAGGTTTGAGTAAGGCTGTGTCTGAAGTCAGCTGTTGTTCCTTTCTCTCTTTTCTTCAGTAATTATGTTTGTTAACAGCAGGTGTTTATCACTAAAGCTCAATTAATCACTTAATTGCAATGCACATCTTCTTTCAGTGAACTCAACTGAATTAAGTTCAGAGTACTCATAACTGTTGGTTTTTTCAACTTAAATGGTTTAAGGCAATCAGTTTCCTCAAACGGTTTGAGTTAACATAACTTAAGGATATCTGTTTACTCAAACCGTTTGAGTTAAGTTTACTTGTCGGGTATTACAGTCAAGGCAATCGGTTTACTCAAACGATTTGAGTTAAGTTAACTTGTGGGGTTTTACAGTGTATATATATATATATATATATATATATATATATATGTTTTTTTTTATGACTCCCCTCATCCCCATTGTAAAAAGAAAAAAAAAACATAAAAAACAATGACAGTTGTAACAGTGCATAAATCAGACCTTAACTCTAATGAGCTTAAACTTATTTTTGTACACAGTGCCCGAACTGTCAATCACTCCTGTACGCGTGCATCTTGAACGTACCACAACCTTTCCGTGCGCCCAGAACGTGCTTTTAGCGTACCGGTACGCTCATTTGGACATCTGTTTTAATAGAGGTTTTACTCTTTTGCCTGCGCTGCCGCTTTTCAGAGCACCCTTCACAATGCAAGCTTCATAATTTGTCTCACCGAGAGCAGAGTACATTACCCATAAACCCTTGAGTTTCGCATGCGATTGCGAAAATCTTGAGTATTGTCTGATAAACATTAAAAACTGTCTGCGGAGGTTGAGTCGTCCTGCTACCAGCCCCCGCCGGCTGCTCATTGGCTGCAGCATCTTTTCTCTAAGTTCTAAACAAAAATACCATAGGCGGCTAGGCACGAATTTATTTATTTATTTATCTAATTAATCCATATGCACAAAGACAATACGACCGTTTTGTCCCCTTTTTGTTTTAAAGCTTGATGAAGAGAGCGCAAGTTGCTGCAGCTGCAGCTGCGATGAGGACAGTCAGTGATGCACGCGTACAGGAGTGATTGACAGTTTGGGCACTGTGTACAAAAATAAGTTTAAGCTCATTAGAGTTAAGGTCTGATTTATGCACTGTTACAACTGTCATTGTTTTTTTATGTTTTTTTTCTTTTTACAATGGGGATGAGGGGAGTCATAAAAAAAACACACATATATATATATATATATATATATATATATGCTATAATAGAGTACAGGCACCTCTTTTGGGCCACTTAAAGCACTGGCGATTAGCAAGCAAATAATATAATACACATAAATTCATGAATATGAGTGCTATCTTTTAATGTTTAATCTTCAGTGATACTGAACTTGCTCAGCCAGCTGTGTCATCATCTTACCCAAACATTGGAGTGTCCGTGCTCAACTTAACTAGCCATAAGGCAGAGGCGGCATCTATGCAGGTGAATCGAACAATGGTGAAATGATTCAGTTCTACTACCAAGACAAGACGATGCTCACCCGACTGGCCAATAGGAACGTGGCCCCGCCCATGACACAATTCTCACAGTGAAAGCAAAATCCTGACACGAGAGCAAGAAATTGCATCAAGAGCAAAGAAAAGCGTTTCGAGAGAAACACTTTTTTTTTTTAGAGAAAATATTTTCACACTGATAGCAAAAAATATATATTTGAGAGTTGTTTTCAAAGTATTTGAGAGAGATTTCTTTTCTCAGAAATAATTTAAAAAATTTCAAATGTATATTTTTTTATGTTCTATGAGAAAATAATTTCTCTCAAAACTTTTTTTAGTCTCAAATATTATTATTTTTTGCTATTGGCATGAAAACTTTTTCTCTCAAATATTCTTTTTTCTCTCATGAAATGTTTTTTTGCTATCAGTGTGATAACTTTTTCTCTCAAACTTTTTTTTTTTCTCTCAGATCTTTTATTTTCTCGCATGTAATAAAGACACAATTCTAACTCCATAGTCATGTGCGGGGCTCCATATAAAGCAGATCTTAATGCTATTGTTTAGTAATAAAAATAATATTTCAAATGCACTGGTGAGAATTTTCTCTTGTTTTCTCACTCCGCCCACCTAGAAATTTTTAATGTTCTAGGAACGTTTTCAGCGGCTAGTTTTATTTTAGTTCCCAGAATGTTCTGCTAAAAGTTAGGATAACATTCTCGAAAAACATTCTAAAAATGTATATTGAGATCACTGTTACAACATTGTCCTCTAACATTCTAATAAAGCTTCACATCACACTAGATGTGAACTTTGCTCAGAAGTCAAATGTTGGTTGAAAGTTAAAACCCAACCTCTGTTTGGTGTCAAACTCTAGCGTAAATAACTCCAAAAACAGTATTACCAACTACACTTATTATAAACAAGATTTATTTCTTTTATAAGTGTAAAAAAGTTCTTATTGAGATTAACAGAGTTGTTGATGGTTTATTGAAAATAATAGTTTAGTTTGACGTCACCATTATGGTGATCAGTACTTAGGCAGTATGACTCTTTTTCAGTGTATCTGTTCAATTAAACACTATAACTACTGTATATTTGTTATATAGCGAATACAGTGCAAGAAAACCGTCGTCAGGTGATGTTGGTTACTTGCTGATATTAAATCTTTTTTCACATAGTGATATGATCAACTGGTTTTATCTGGAGTTGAATCTATACTATTAATTTAATATTAAAGACTATAGCAGATGCAGTGCATAAGATCCTATAAATTTATATCATATTATGTCTTTCATTTTTAAATTACATTGTTAATGAACTAGAGACACACAGAGACCTCAATAATTAGTGTATGAATGGTGAAAAGCTTCATGCCGCCATGCATTCTGGGTGCCACGGATGAGTTTTGCATGATGTACCCAGAATACATTGCAACATGAAGCATGTCGCCATTGTTGAGATTCATACACTAAATCTTGATCTTTGTGTGACAATTCATTTTTTAAATGCTTGAAATAATCTGCTTTAAATTCAGTTTTAATAACTAATATGCACTATACTTTATATTAGAAAAAAACAGGCAACCAGACCGCATATGTGTTGTATTAATCAACAGCAAGCAACCGGAGTCATGTAACCACATGTTCTCTTGTTGTTTTTGCTATAATAAAGATTACAGCAGCTAAAGAACATCAATGACAAGTAAGTGTCAAATTGCACAACTAAAGCCAACACTTACCACCATTATGGTGACATCAAACCAAACTATTACTTTTAAACAGACATCAACATCTAAACATATGCTTAAATCTTAATTTGAATGTTAGGGGATAATGTTCTAATAATGTTATTAATAAACACTTTTAGAATGTTTTTAGAGAACTTTATCCTATATTTTGAGAGAACGTTCTGGGAACAAAAATAAAACTACCCACTAAAAACATTGTTAGAACAATCCATGGGAATGTTCTTAGAACATTTTTTAGAACAAAAAAATTATAGCTGGGCGTCTCTCTCTCACTTGTTCACACGCATAAACACAGAAGAAACAGGATCTTTTTGGCTCCTGTGAGCTTCAGTTTCTGAAAGCACTGTTTATCAGCATTTGTTTTAGCAGATATTCATTAAATCACATTGTGTTTAAAGTTTAAAGTGTCTTTAAAGTTGTAGTTCTGCTCTTATATGATCATTTGCTACTATATTCACATAAAATACATGTTTTGTTGATGTGAATGATTTAGATTGTTGTACTGAACTCATCTCTTGTGGTGATTCAGTGACTATAGATTATAACATCTGAACACAGTAGAGATACTTGTTCAGATCAAACATCTGTGGATCATAGAGTTCAACAGACATGTATGAAAAAAATAGTCATGATAAAGATGAAACTAGATCAAAGTGGAAGACAAACTGAAGAAATTACGAATGTTCACACATTTATTTTTGTGATCGTGGGACTGTGGTCAGTTGCGTCTTCTCATGTCACACTCATCATCTTTTTTTTTTTTTTTAGTTTTTTGTAATTTCTCTTTTGAACTGTTTAACAGTTTGTTTTCAGATCACAATAATAAGGCTGAAAAAAATAAATCGTGTTTATTTGAATGCTTTTGATTTGAATTATTTGAACTTGCTTCTGTATTTGAACAAAATGTATGTTTTGTTAATGTAGGGTGTTTAGATTCAGATCTCTTGCTGAAATCTTCTCTTGTGGTGATTCAGTGACTGATGAAGCTGATGTTGCTGGTTCAGTTGCTCTGTTGAGATTCAGTGTGGCTTGTGGAGAGCTGAAAACACTGCAGGAAAATGGAGATACTTGATCAGACCAAACATCTGTACAACATAGGAGACATGAAGTTAAAAAATTTGTTAAATTAGTCGTGATGAGAGATAAAGATCAACCAAGGGCAGAATGGAAAACAAACTGAAGACGTGACTAATGTTCACACATTTATTTTTGCATCCGAGTGACTGTGGCCATCTGTTTTTCTTCTCAGCTTCTCATTTATACAGTGGCCAAGGAAGCTCAACACGCTGCAACTTAAGAAAACACATGCAAATTGAAAAAAAAAAAACATCAGCAAATAAAGAAAACATCTTGATCAGTTTGACAACACAAGTGTTGCAAATCATCACAACACATGCATATAACGAAACACGCTGCAAATCATCACAACACATGCAAATTAAGAATCAATTAATGAAGCATTGCAAATTTATTTTCATTAACCTTGAAATTATATTTAGCTGAGGATATTAAAGTTAGCCATCTCAAGTAAAGTTTTACATTAAATCGTGTAATTATTCAGCTTACTCAGGCTAGTAATATCCCAAAGATAAAGGAATCATGGTTTAAAAAAACACCATGAAAAAAAAAACTCACCTTTCAGTTCACCAACAACTCCACTGACCAGTAGCCACTGCACGATAAACAAATCCTTCTCCGGAGTGCTCAGGACCTCAGACTGGACCGAAAGTTCACCTTCCAACAAGAAAATGACCCAAGGCACACAGCTAAAATAATGAAGGAGTGGCTTCACAACAACTTTGTGACTGTTCTTGAATGGTCCAGCCAGAGCCCAGACTTAAACCCATTTGAGCATCTCTGGAGAGACCTGAAAATGGCTGTCCACCAACGTTTACCATCCAACCTGACAGAACTGGTGAGGACCTGCAAGGAGGAATGGCAGAGGATCCCCAAATCTAGGTGTGAAAAACGTGTTGCATCTTTCCCAAAAAGACTCATGGCTGTATTAGATCAAAAGGGTGCCTCTACTAAATACTGAGCAAAGGGTCTGAATACTTAGCACCATGTGATATTTCAGTTTTTCTTTTTTAATAAATGTTCAAAAATGTCAATAATTCTGTGCTTTTCTGTCAATATGGGGTGCTGTGTGTACAATAATGAGGAAATTAACTTAAATGATTTTAGCAAATGGCTGCAATAACAAAGAGTGAAACATTTAAGGGAGTCTGAATACTTTCCGTACCCACTGTGTGTATATATTAAAGGTAACAAACATTGTTAGTTATGCAATGTAATTGTTATGTCATGTAATGAAATGCAGAATCCAGCAGCAATATAAAGTCATTTTGTTTTATATGATAAGAAGCAGTGGATGTTATTTCCAGAGGCTCATCCTGTATAGATCTCTATTCTCAATGGTTATCTTGCTCTTTTTGGCTGCTCATGTGAAAGCTTGACACTTTATTCTGAATCCATTCTAACACTTTTTACACCTGAGATTGCAATAGTTTTTTTTTTTTTTTTTTTTTTACATTCGATTTTAGTATTTATGAAGCAAGAGATGAATGATGGCACAAATGCATATGATGCAATGTTTGATAATTATTATTTTTTTTAGCCAAATGTTTTTATTTTTTATTTTTTGTATTTTCAGGAAGGAACATAGGCCTGCTGGCCATCATGAGCACTAGCACACTCCCGGTGAGTCGGCTGAGTAATACTGATCACTGAAACAAGGGATAATTTTATCCACTTTATTTTTTAACATAAGAGCAGTGTTGAGTGTGTTGTATGTTGAGTGAATGAATGAGGCTTCCAGTTATTATAACTGCACTGTTATATGTTTTATTATTTTTATTAATTATCTTAATCAGAAGAATATGGAGCTCCTAAAGAGACATGGTGATGAAATATTAGATAATATATGTTATATGTATTTTTACAGATGTTGCACTCTCTTGCAAAAGTGATGTCATTTTAATAGAGGTTGTTTTCTTAGTTTCTAGTTATGTTTAGGATTTTTTTCTTCTTCACAGATTCCATGGTTTTTGTTTTTATTATTATTACTATTATATGTTAAAACCATATGTAATGTGAAGCATGACTATCATGATCTTACTAACAGAACAGTTTAATTCTGGATTCTAGGCAAGAACTATGGTAACTTTTCATTAGAGAAATTCAATTTTAAAATGATATATATATATTTTTCAATTAAATTATTATTTTTTTAAATAATATTTTAATGTATACACTACTAGTCAAAAGTTTTTGAACAGCAAGGCTTCTGTTCTGCTCACCAAGCCTGCATTTATTTGATCCAAAATACAGCTTTTAAACTGTACAATACTCCAGTGTCACATGATCCTTCAGAAATCATTCTAATATGATGATTTGCTGCTCAAACATATTTATTATTAGTAGTATTACTGTATTATTATGCTGAAAACAGTTAAATAAAAAAAAACTGAATTAAATAAAATCAGATAAATGCTGATCTTTGAATATTTCCATTCATCAAAGAATCCTGAAAAATAAAAAAGGTTTTAAATATTGATAATAATAATAATAATAATAAGGATCATGTGACATTGAAGATTGGAGTAATGAAACTGTTACTCAGTTTTGAAATCACAGGAATAAACGACATTTTAAAATATATTAAAATAGAAAACAGTTATATTAATTAGTAAACATATTTCAGAGTATTACTCCTTTTTCTGTACTTTGGATTAAATAAATGCAGGCTTGATGAGCAGAAGAATATTATTTAAAAACATTAAAAAATCTTCCTATTCAAAAACCTTTGACTGGTGGAATATTTTTAAATGACAATTTGTCAAAGGAGCTTTAAAGCCTGAATCTCATGAACTAAGTTAAATGCTTTCTTCTCTTTAACTATGTTTAGTTGTAGTAAAGTAAATTGTTAATGATTAAAGATTAACATCAGTGTCTGACATAAATGAGAAATAAAAAAAAATAAAAAATGATGTTGTTTCTGAGGAATTTAGTTTATTGTTATTTTGGAAATTATTTTGTATCTGTGACAACATTTCATCAACAACAAACAACAACTGACAAATACAAACATGCATCAAGATTTAATCAACTTTACTTCATCCTAAAGCTCAAACATCTGTTTTACTGTTAAATGTACATTACTATGTGAAGAAAGTGCAGTATATTCAGCGTAAGTGATCTCACTGTCATGGGTCTGAACTGTAAGAAAATATAACAGAAACAACATTCACAATGAACTGATATCTGAGTATTGTTTTATATTATTATACACACATGCAGGAGGTAAAAGTAGACAATGCTTGCCTTCTTGGTCAGTTTTTCTGTGTTTCCTGCAGATGCAGAATATCCCGACAGCAGCTACAATCAACAGAAAACCAGCAACAGCAGCAATGACACAGATCAACACTATCAGAGATACAGAGTCTGAAGGATGTGAAGGAGACAGTCATTAGCGTGTGTGAATGTGTTCATAAACACTGAATATTATCACAGACATACCTGAACATGTCTGACAGAGTTCAGTGTTGAGATGTGTGGTCTGGTTTCTGATGGGATTGTTCACCACACAGCTGTAGAAATCATCCAGACACTCCAGATGTAAAGAAAGATTTCTGCTGAGATCAGACACACTGATGCTGGACAATAAACTGTTTCCTTTGTACCAGGAGAGAGTCACATCACTCACATTCAACACTGAACACAGAAATGAACATGATGATGAAGATGATGATGAACAGTCTCTGGTGATGACAGGAACAGGCAGATGAGCTAAAGAGGATAAATACAACTCAGTAAAATAATATGATGTGATAATTGCCATTTGATATTTCAAATGTAAATAAAGTTGCAGAGAACATAAGTTGAGTAAGTTATGAGAAAAAAAAAAAACTATAAAATGATTATATCATCAATTCTAAAAGAGATTATTGTCCAAAGTTGTGTATAAAAATCCTAGTAAGTAATCCTCGACTCACCGTAGACAGCGAGACTGAAGATGTTGAGTGGAGTCTCTGATGTTTTGCTGCTGACTGTATATTCTCCAGAGTCTGTGATTCTGGTGTTTGTGATGATCAGAGATCCAGTCTGATCCAGCTTCAGTCTGTCTCTGAATCTCCCATCAGCAATATCATTATAAAACCTGCTCTTACTGTCCTTCACATTGAGTTTAGCTATCATCATGTTGTTAAATCTCCACGTCATCTCCTCGTCTCTCTGTATTTCAGTAAGATTAGAGTTTAGACGCACTGATTCTCCCTCCGTCACTGACACTGACTTCACTTCATCAACTCCAAACACACCTGATGAAAAAACACTGAATTACTCAGAAAAATAATTTCTGAACGTTTTTATTCTTCACAGAAGTATTTAAGTAAGTTTAGACAGATAGAACGTTAATATTAAAGACAAAATGAATGATGGAATAATAAATAACAGAATTATATTTGTGGCCAACTTTTAATATAAAAAAACTGAAGTCATGCAGATACTCACCAGCCAGACTCCATGAAAACAAATAAATGTAAATGATCATTTCTTCAGCAGTTTGCACGACAGCTTCACAACAGAACTGTGATAGTAAACCTTGAATTGTTCATAAAGCCAGTGAAGCTGTCGGTCTGAAGTGAAGTAGTTTAGTGAAGAAACTCCTCCAGCAGCTCCTCCCTTCATATGACTTCTCTGAATATGACTTCTCCAACAAACACCGTTTGACCTACAGAACGAGAAGGTTAACTCTTTCTAAAAAAACGATTTTTAAATATCTATATTTATTAAAATAATATATTTATAAAAAAAATAAGGCACTACGCAATTAGGCCTTAAAATATTTATGAACTGAAGTGAGTCGTCAGATTCGAGACACACAGATGTACCATGGGTCCTCAGGGAATAATATGAAGCCACTGAAGTTTCATTTCAACATAATCTTCAACTTCTATAAGTGGTGACCCATCCATTCTCGATTGTTCTTTTGTGTACAGTAGGGTCACAGAAGGCCACATTAACACAGAGAGATCATGAACAGTTAAACAGCCTCTTAAACTAACATCTTAACTCTGCTGTGAAACTGTTAGGAGATCTGTTGAAGAAAATGTTTATTTTCTACTTTTTGTTCTCGAGGAATCTGGCTGGTAAATATGGCTTCAGTTCTCTTTATATTACCATTCGTCTACATACACCCACATAGCAAATGTCTTCTGGCCCAGATCCGGGCCATACATGACTTTTCCCTTGGCCCAAGTACTGCAAAGAATGACGGCCTGGAAGTGGCCCAGAACTGGATTTTAAAGACATGGGCCACACATGGGCCATAACCGGCCCTAATCTCAGTCAGTTAATCACCTTTAGCTGACCCTGATCTGGGCCAAAACAGGTTTTATTATTGGTGCTAATTCTCAGCCTTAAGTAAACCAGAATCCCCAAATCTGAGCCACACCTGAGCCTTATATAGCCCAGACAGCAAGCAGTGTCAGCCCAGATCTGGTCCAAAAGGATTACATGCGGGCCAGATGTGGGCCGGATCTGGGCCAACACTATATTGATGTCTGGGAATGTTAATATTTCATATTATTACCTTGTATATTACTATGATCCCAATTATTCATTTTGTCACATGCTTTAATGTAGACGCAAACTATGCCAATAAATTACATCAAACTGAATAGAAAATCAGACTTAAACCCCACACATCATGTAACTGTGCAATAAAAAAAACGTATTGCATTGGTTTTTCTATTTATTTTTTCATAAAATCAACCAATAAAGAGTGAATGTATAAAGTATACAGTCTATAAGAGAAATGTAACAGACACATGTAACTTAATCATAGTAATTTATTACAGATGTGACAAAGAGCAGTACCACAGTAGTCCAAGTGACGATGCATTGCAGTTGCAGTCGACTTTGGCAGAATATGATAGTAGTGTGAGGAGCAGGGCATAATTTAAGTTGTTAAATGATGAAAATACGATCCCGATCCACTCCCTCAAGGCGCGCGTTCCTCATTCAAAACACTCATCACCAGAAACATGACATTTTTAGTGAATTTATTTAATCAAGACTTTGTTTTCCAGTACCGTGGGGTTTGTTTTTGTTCTATTTGTTCTACTGTAATTTTATAACGTTATAAAACCATAAAGAATACATTTATTTTACATTTATTATTTTACACAAAAAGAAGGACAGATATGGTTTGATTGTTGTGTCAGGAATTTACTTGTCGGTAAATACTATACTGTACATTACAAACGGGTCACATATTCTGATGACCCCTTAAAAACATTAGTAGCCTGTTTTTGTGACATCGGCTTCATGAACATTGTTTGCATACAAAATGCAAAGATAGGCTTCTCTGCAAACAACAGGACTGTGTTCATTCTCATGAAATGTTACATTGGTTTAATAAGTTTGTTGATTAGCATTTCTAAACAAACTTTCCACACAGTCTCTTTAGTTTTTTGTTTTTTTAAGAAGCGGTTAAGAATTTGAACAAACATATTCAAAAACATTCAAGAGTATCTACATTAGCTTACATAAAACTTAAGGCTAAAACATAAGCAGATGATTTTTTTTTTATTATTAAAACAACAACAAAAAAAAAGCATATTTTAACAATTTAAAAGTATTATAAAAAGTAATAAATAAATCCAAATAATTTAATCTAACAGCTGTACTGTTCATATTAGACCAAGCTTCTTTCCTGGAAAGGTTATACAATGAACAATAGTTGCACATTGCATTGAATACAGATTGTACAGTCAAGTTCAAGCCAAACAGTGACAACAGCGACTACTAGTGTCACAGAATACGAGTGTCACAGAATTTTGGTGTAGACTGTAACACTTCACTCTGAGATGTTCGTTTTGTTTTTTATTTGATGCAATTATAGCCTCGGAGAGACGTCACATCACGAACACCGTGATTCAGTTTAGGCCTAGCTACTGTTTTTTTGTTTGTTTGTTTTTTGTTTTTGTTTTTCTTTCATTTGATGTTCGGTTTGGATCGATGCAGGAAGTAAGAACGCAGTTTGACAGCGGAACAGAATAATATTAAATAATCTCCATCGAGCATCTGTATTACATTCACAACTCTACAAAACATGCCGAGGATATTATTGTTGTCTCTGTTACTTCTGGGAGGTAAGTGGATTTATGTTATACTTTAAGTTTCATTCGTGAGACATCAGCTATAGGTATGCTACAACAAATGCATGAAGTGATACTGAAAGAACAACGCAAAACAAACATTCAATAAATAAATAATATTGTATCAAACATAAAAAAAAAAAAAAAGAAATCTCATCTCAGTCAGACGTCGATCTGCTGAAAAATGGCTGTTCACTGTCATATTCCCATAGTGTGTCCACTAAAAAAATAAAAATTAAATTAATTAATTAATAAATACAATTATTGTGTTTTGACGTACAAACATATTTGATGACCAAATTCAGTCTAGACTTCACTGATAAAGCAGAAGATCCAGATGAAGAGCCCATGACCGTAATGTTACTAAATTATGACTAAACATACTTTTATAATTGGTGTTTTTGTATTTTTTTCTGTTCTTATTTTTTGCAGCCATGCATGTTAATGCATAATTTGATTTGTTAGAACAAAACTAAGAGTAAAATCACTGGTGTCAAAAGTATTCACATTCATTACTCAAATAGAAGTATATACAGTATACTAGGGTTTAAAGACTTTTGTAGAAGTTGAAGTATCAACTCAAGCTTCTTACTCAAGTAAAAGTGTAAAAGTACTGGTTTCAAAACTAAATTTTAAAATGTTCATGTTGAAAAACTTGGGATGCACTAGGCGACCTGTTTCAGCCACATATATGGCCGCTGAAAATGAACGCACTTTAGTACAATGCAAATACATTAAAGAACTAGAGATATGATGACTAGTTGCCTATATATTGCCTAAGTATTGTAATGGTGCAAAAAAGTCAAACTTCAGAGGCATGTCATCAATAACCTTTACTGGAATGTAAATGTAGATCAGCTGCACGAATCTGTGAGGGCAATGGACAAGAACATTAGTGCAGGCTTAGTAACAATTACCCTTGAATGGTTGTATGCTTACAATAAACATTAGTGCTGTTAAAATGAATGATTAATCCAAGTGATTAATAAAAAAAATTAAAATGAAAAATAACTCAGTCCTGATACCTTCTTGACTGATACCTTCCTGTATACGTCTGCTATGTCCAGTGTTGGGGGGTAACGAGTTACAAAGGTGGTATAGCCTACTTAACACAACATTGTCAATCACAAATGCTAATTTATTCAAACGTCTCACTACCGAACTACCTACAGTAGCTTAATTTGCAGAGGAAGAAGAGAAAGCACACATTTGATAAATGAGCCAGTTAAAACCTCTTACCCTGCACCCCGACGCGGGTGTCCTCAACACCCCTCAACTCACACATGTCAATGTTTACGAATAGATTAAATGAAACAGGACAAATTTAATCTTGACAAAGTCATAATCGTAATAATGAGTCATAAACACATCCAGTGTTGTAGTCGAGACCGGCTCATTCGAGTCCGAGTCCAGATCGAGTCCAGAGATGGTCGAGTCCGAGTCAAGACCGAGTCCAGAGAGGGTCGAGTCCGAGTCAAGACCGAGTTCAGAGAGGGTCGAGTCCGAGTCAAGACCGAGTTCAGAGAGGGTCGAGTCCGAGTCAAGACCGAGTTCAGAGAGGGTCGAGTCCGAGTCAAGACCGAGACCAGAGAGATTGGGTCTGAGACAAGACCTAAAGAAATCTTCAAGAGTATGTAAAATGTATGATGGAAACAATAAAGGGTAAAAGGGCCACATAGTATGTGGTGTAAAGGTAATTTTATTAGTATTATGAATTGTTACTTGTCAATATTAAGTGCTCATTTTCACATAACATCGTTGTACCACTATACACATCCATATAACCTTTCTAGTACACATAACATTACTGTACGATTATTGTAATTCCACATAACACTTCTAGTACAAGTAACATTACTGTACCACTATACATGTAAATGTTCAACTGTAACAGCTTTTACATAACTTTTAACCCTGAAGCTTAACTAATGACTGCTAATATCCTGAAAATGTCTTGGATTATGTGCACTTTACATGTTGTGAAGATTAAAGATGGGCATAATTACTAGAGGTGCTCCGATCGCGATCGGCCGATCGTTAATGCACATCTTGTCAGTAAAGCCGGTTTTCTAATCAGCGGTTAATTCCATCAGGTGCGTGATTTCACATAGAGCAGCTGTTACTACACTGAAAAAAGTAATAAGTAAATTTACTTAATTTTTATTTGGCAAGTTTTTGCACAAGCATTTTTCAAGTAAATTTAACACATTTGGAAATTAAGTAAATCTACTTAACTAAGTTAAGTAAAAAAATTAAATAATAATAAGTAAATTTTATTGAGTAAAATTTTATTAAATAATACTAAATTGATGCATTTAGCAGACACTTTTATCCAAAGCAACTTACAGTGCATTCAGGCTAACAATTTTCACCTATCATGTGTTCCCGGGGAATCGAACCCCAAACCTTGCACTTGCTAATGCAATGTTCTACCACTGAGCTACAGGAACTTACTTACTTTTTTATTTTGGAAAAGTTTTTACACTAACAAAAAACCCGAAACAGATATTCTAGAAATTTATAAATGTAAAATATTTTTTTTTAAACCAGTTTACAGCAAAGACAGCACGAAGGACTGGATGCACATGATAAATATTCTGCAATTAAGAAAACAGACAAAAGAAATAGCACTGTAAAACCCGATAAGTAAACTTTACTCAAACCGTTTGACTAAATAGATTGACTTGATTTAAACCATGTAAGTTTTAAAACTTTGCATTTAAGTTATTAAGTGATTAACTAAGTGCTGATTGAGAATTAGTGATGAACAGCTGCTGTTAACAAACAGAATCACTGAAGAAAAGAGAAACACAAGAACTACTACAACTGACTTCAGACACAGACTTAGATGAAATCAACTGAAATAAAATACATGAAATCTCTCAAGATCTGATTAAACAACCCCACAAACAGCATCACCAGCTCCACTTATTAATAACCAGACTGACTTTATTTCTGTCAGACGTCTACAGAAGATCTTATTGAGAATGAACTAAGGTTTAGATGTTGATTTATTGTTTCATTTGAAGTAACCATGTTAGAGATCACTGTTTGCTTTAGTTGTGCTCTTGACCCTTGATTTCTGTCTTAGTCTTTTCTCTGGCTGTTATAACCGTGTGTTTCTAAAACATATTTGTTGTAACTCAAAAGCCCAGAAAAAGTACCATCAGGTGTTAACCTGTTCCTAGGTGTGGATTGTTATACTTTATATTGGTGATGATAATCATCAATTATTGAGCTGTACAGAGTCTAATCTCTGATGAAGTTGGTGTTGTGTAATTTGATTATAGCAAAAGTGATTTTAAGAGCGAGTGCTTCTGTGCTACTCTGAATGACTTTTCAAACAGTTTGGTCTTCTACGGTGTCAAACAGTCACACACAGACTTCAGTAATCAGAATATGAACCTCAACAATGGTGACCATAAAAAAAATGCTGCAGAGCATGCTGGGAGCCATGGATGAGTTCTGTACTACAATAGTACCCAGAATGCATTGCAGCATGTTTTTTTCGTCACCATTGTAGAGGTTCATATTCTGATTATTGATGTCTGTGTTTGACCAGTTACTGGGATAGAAGAAAAATATATGTGTACAAAAATGTTTAGAAAGTCATTCTTATATTAACTGATTATCACAGAATCACTGGCTCTTAATGTCACTTTTACTAGGATCACTTCTAATTCCACAACACATATTTCATCAGAGACTAGGCTCCATACAGAAAAATAATTGATGATTACCATCACCAATATAAAGTACAACAATCTACACCTAGGTACAGGTTAACACCTGATGGCATTTCTTCTGGGCTTTTGAGTTATAACAATTATGTATTAGAAACACACAGTTATAACAGCCAGAGAAAAGACTAAGACAGAAATCAAGGGTCAAGAGCCCAACTAAAGCAAACACTGATCTCTAACATGGTTACTTCAAATGAAACAATAAATCAACATCTAAACCTTAGTTCATTCTCAATAAGATCTTCTGTAGACGTCTGACAGAAATAAAGTCAGTCTGGTTATTAATAAGTGGAGCTGGTGATGCTGTTTGTGGGGTTGTTTAATCAGATCTTGAGAGATTTCATGTATTTTATTTCAGTTGATTTCATCTAAGTCTGTGTCTGAAGTCAGTTGTAGTAGTTCTTGTGTTTCCCTTTTCTTCAGTGATTCTGTTTGTTAACAGCAGCTGTTCATCACTAATTATTCAATCAGCACTTAGTTAATCACTTAATTACTTAAATGCAAAGTTTTAAAACTTATATGGTTTAAATCAAGGCAATCTGTTTACTCAAACGGTTTGAGTAAAGTTTACTTATCGGGTTTTACAGTGCTATTTCTTTTGTCTGTTTTCTTAATTGCAGAATTTTTATCATGTGCATCCAGTCCTTCGTGTTGTCTTTGCTGTAAACTGGTTTAAAGGGACAGAAGTGAGAGACTTATTTACCCTCATTTGATAAAACTGTTTTGAAAAGAATAATTTTACATTTAGAAATTTCTAGAATATCTGTTTCGGGCTTTTTTCTTAGAGTAAAAACTTTTCCAAAATAAAAAAGTAAGTAAGTGAAATTTTCACTTATTTTTCACAAGATCTTGAAGTGTTCCTGTAGCTCAGTGGTAGAACATTGCATTAGCAAGTGTAAGGTTGGGGGTTCGATTCCCTGCGAACACATGATAGGTGAAAATTGTTAGCCTGAATGCACTGTAAGTTGCTTTGGATAAAAGTGTCTGCTAAATGCATTAATTTAATATTATTTAATTAAATTTTACTCAATAAAATTTACTTATTATTATTATTATTTTTTTTTTTTTACTTAACTTAGTTAAGTAGATTTACTTAATTTCCAAATGTGTTAAATTTACTTGAAAAATGCTTGTGCGAAAACTTGCCAAATAAAAATTAAGTAAATTTACTTATTACTTTTTTCAGTGTAGGCATTAAACCTACAAATCTTGTTCATTTTAAAAATCACTTTTACACACAAATAATAGCTATCAAGAGGTAAATATTGTAGCATGACATTACACAAATAAACCACAACATTAACATAGATAGTATAACATTTAACAGACGTGTGTGTGTAAGAATGTGAGCATGTGTATGGATGACAGTGTAAACTCTTCTACTAAACAACACAGAAAAACCATTTAACATTGTTTTTACAAATTATACACTTACAGTTTGTTTCATAGTCCATGAATACAGATTATGCTTCAATATTAACTTTAATGATCTCTTTAGCATAACTGATGTAATCATGAAGAAGCCGCATCAGCACATGTGACATCTTCTAAATCATCCAGGGCAGCGTTCTCCTTTAAAACCACCGCTGCATCAGTTTAGGGGAAATGACATTCCCTTCTTTGACCAGCATTCATGTTCTTCATCAGCGGCCTAAAAAGAGAAACACATTTGAAAAAATAAAACATTTAATTAAACTACTCATTTTCAGATAGAAGTGTATTCAAATCAGTAAGGACAGGTAAATAATCTGTGTTAAGTTTCAACACTTTGTGTGGTTGTTTAATGTCTCTGTCTATCACAGCTCTCGTGAAGGCTATAATGACAGCACTAGTGTGAGGGCAGGTGATATTGTTTGAATAAATATTGATTTCAGAAAGCTTCTTTACTGAAACATTAAAACAGACATGACATTCACATACCTCACAAATGTTCATGTACGTGGAGGGCTGCTCTTCTAAGGGTTAGTTCACCAAATAATTAAAATGGTCATAATTTATTCTCCACATGTTGTTCCAGACTCATACAAACTCTGCTCATTTTTAGAAAACAAATAAATATTTATTAATTTCTTAATTTGTGTCCTCCATTGCTAATCTGGGAGACCAGTATTTTATTTGGAACATGTTTGCTATCATATAATTTAAGATTTATTCATATATAAATATCGGAATGGATAACTTCTACAATAACTCTGTATTTATGAGGCTTGAAAATACTGATTATCTAGACCATCCTCAAATCTGGACCTCGAGATCCACTTTCCTGCAGAGTTTAGCTCTAACCCTAATCAAACACCTGAGCTTGCTAATCAGTGTCAATCAATGTCTTTGGGATCATTCGGAAATTGCAGACAGGTGACTTTAATCAGGGTTGGAGCTAAACTCTGCAGTGCATTGGACCTCCAGGGTAAGATTTGAGGAAGGGGGATCTAGACTATAAATGGATTAACAAAATTATGAGAAAATGAAAAATATATTCATTTCAATATATTCAAGTCTTACAGGTTTGGAATGACATGAGGGCAAGTCAATTATTTTTTGTGTGAACTTTATCTCCAGAGTTGGTTTGAGTTCTGCATTGAACACAGACATCAATGGTTTTAATGAAATGAGCACGTAATTACACTGTTGTTGCATCAAAGTGTGAATTAAACCGGCAGGAGACAACAGAAACATTTATTTTCTAAAAATAACTTACATAAAATCTCAAAAGAATGATGCCCTCCCATGTCTCTGGCTTTCAACATCTACAAAAACAAAAAACAAACATTATTTTACTTTTAGTAAAAAAAAAAAAAAAACTGATAACATGAAATTCTGAAGTTTACTCGCCTTAAACAATCTTTCCCTCTCTTCCAAAGAAGCTGAACACATCATCCTCCTCACGGTCTGTGACTCCTCACACAAACAGCTTCTGTGTCTGTGTCTGTGTCTTCGGTGCGAGGACAATAAAGAAACGCGCTAGACAAGTCTGAAATATTACATGTAAAACATACTTTTAACAGTTACCACAAAATAATTATGCTAGTCTTTACTACACAATACCGTTTCCTTTAGGAGACAAACGTACATTCAGTTTAACCGCGAAAAATAAGACAACAAATTAACATGAGTGTAACATAACCATAACCGTCTATTAACACCTCAAAAAGTGTAGATAATGTAAAATCTTATGTAAATATGACATAAGACATTCACAGACATTATATTAAGAGTACCTCTTCCATTAAGTAATGTTAAATGAGGCCATTAAGACCTCCGTGTCTGAGGCGAAAACCGCGTCCGCGTATTTTAATATATAACGTTAAACTCTTTTGTTTCCGCCTTTCATAAAACCGGGTAATGTTAAACAATAAATGGTAACTTTACATTTTGAATCTTTACTTACCATAATGTCTTTCACTTGCTTCTTTCACACTGAGAAAATGGCGGCTGCTCGCACCGGAGACGTACGATCTTAACGTGACGTGTGTGCTCTCCTTCACGTCCACGTTCCCAACCCAGCGCCACTAGGTTAATATCGAGGCAAATTTTCAACCCAAAATTGGGTTTAAACAACCCAAACTCCTATCCAGCAGTCTCAACCCATCATTTGGGTTGAAAAAAAAAACAACCCAGCGTTTTTTAGACTGTCCATGACCAGTAGTTCATTCTTCAGTTTATATTTGATGCTTATTAAGATTGTTTTAGCACATTGTTGTATTCATGGCTGATGAATGATGATTGCTTTCCCATGTTTGTCACTAGTGGTGCTCTAGAGAAACTCTCTTCGTCATCAAACTGATTTTAAAAGACTTAATAATGATTATAATTTAGATTATCATCAATGTATTTAATAATTCTTCAGAAATCTGGGTTCGGCTGTTAAAAATGCCCGTGGTTAATGTACTTTCATTTGTGTCTCTGTCTGAGGCATGTTTGGCAAGTTTTGGCACAAACAGATACAGACTTCGGATTTTTTCAACTTCAGGTCATCAACAGCGAACGAACCAGGTACAGGAGATTCAATCTGACCGATTCTGATGAGTAGAACAACATTTATTACAATAACTATATATTTATTTATATCCAAGATTACAGGGGTAATTATTTCTTCAGTAGGCCTTATCTATTCTATACATTAAATAAGAGAAAATGTGTAGTCAGCTGGCGATTATAACAAAATAAACCCCATCAGGAACAGTTTATGTTCAGTGAGCATGTATGTAAATTAACTTATATGAACTCAATTAAATCAACATCTGATGTGAGCATAATTTGTTTAAATCAGCTTTTCTTTAGGTGCCATTGTGCAGAGTCTTGCCCGTTCAAAGTGACTTTGAGACTTTTGAGCCAAGTGGATTTTGAACTTATGTTTTTATTCACATTAACTCACAATGTTAAATTCACATTAAATATAAATTCAGTCGTATTAAAAATATGTCATGACAACCATATCAATTATTAAAGTAAACAGACAGGTTTTTATGTATAGTTAATAGATCACTATTGGGTTACTTTGACCATCTCACCCACCTCAGATCAAATAACAATCTATAGATGAGAATCCAGATATTTCATGATATAGATAATGCATTTGGGAATGTTTCACATAAAAAGGAAAAAAAAATAATAAAACATAAGCTGTTGTGTGTCACATGATGAATTTGCTTTAATATTCAAAGAAGCAGAGTGATTATTAATGTTTCCACACATTGCCAGCATTTGAGCTAAAATATCACAATGAAGGAGCTGAAGAAAACAGCTTGTGTTTGCATATTCAGTCAGAAGAAGAACTACAGCAGTTTCATCTGCATTAGGAGAGTCACGTGTTACTGGTAAAATATAATACAATATTTAATTGAATGAATCTTGTAGTGAAAGTGAATTTCAAGCCCCATTAACATTGCTATGTTAAACACTAAAGACATCAGATCAAATGAGCAGTGAACTTCTCCTGATTCTCACTCCAGGCCTGATTTCCATAATGTGCCAAAACAACTACGATGAGAGAGAATCAAACTAAGAGAAAAGAGGAATTTAAACTGAAGTACTGACTCGACTAAAGTTCACACATGTATTTTTGTGATCGCGTGACTGCGGTTAGGTTTTTTCTTAACATCGCATTTCAAACCCAATGCTTTTTTCATCAGTCCTGTGGTCAACATCTTCCTAGAACTGTTTCAGAGTGTGTTCTCAACAGAAATACCCACAGATTATATATAGATTAATGCTTTTACCATGTTAAAAGACATTTGCAAGGTTTGCATGTATATCCACTGAAGTGTTTCTCTCTTGGTCATTCGTTTCCTGTAATAGTTGCCACCAAACATTATAATAACATTATACTGTAATTGTTTTGTAATTACTGTAAAGATTTTTTGTATTGCAAGTAAAATTCATCAAGACACCAGCAGGATGTTACCACTGTCTTGTAACAGCAGACAGACCCACTTTCGAAATAATACTATTAAAAAATAAAAATGACATTCAAATATAAATTAAATGAAAATAAAAAGTGTTTACCGTTTACAGTTAAAGAAAATTAATTCATAATCACTTAAATTACATTTACTCATAACTGCTATTTACTCAAGGAGATATAAAGTCATATTATCTTCAGTGTAGAGTTGTGACGTTCGCGAACGAACCGATTCTTTTGAACGGCTCATAAACATGAACGATGGGAGCCGAGTCGCGGCTGGAGGAGAGCCGTTCTTTCTGTCGTTCTTTTTTCCTATGCGTGTTTCACACAGATTCATACAAATGAGCTCCTCCGCGAGACAGAACAGTTATAGGGGGAGGGGCGCACCCAGCGCAGGCCAACCCTTTATAGCGTGATGACATTATAATGATAGCGCCACCTGCTGGCAACGGTAAGATTGGCACATATATGGGATATACTTTGATATATTCCACTTATATTTAGGACATTAAATGCATATTTCTCAACGTTCTCCTTTTTACTAAAGCCACACGATGGCGGTGAGCCCAGGTGCGAGGGCCCGTTCATCGCTGCTTGCAGCTTTAATTTATTCTAATTTTATCTACTTTAAATATTTTTTGTTTTCTATCAAAATGTTCTTGTGTGATAATGTTCTTGTGTGGAAGTGTTTGTAGTAAAAGCTGTTTTGCACAGAAATTCATTGCAGCCGGCTTTGTTTTTGATGTTTATTTGTGAGTAGATTTTGTATGAATAACATAAGTCAACGTAGCTTTACACACACACACACACACACACACTTTGTACTAAAGGTAAATCCAAAATAGTGATGTCACTGTCTAAGCAGAGGGATTTGTGCAACCCTATGGAATATAGTCCACACATGACAAATGAGGTCAATATTTCAGAATAATTCAAACTCAGATATTGGTGTGTGATATCCGAGTTTTAATTATTTGACTACAAATCTCACCTCATCATTCCTCCCAGTGATTATTTCCAGGATAAACTGAGATGCCCCCAAGCTGGCTTCTTAAAACTGACTAGATATTTAAAAAGAGCCAAAAGAGCCGTTCTTTTGAACGGCTCTTTGAAAGGAACGGATCGCGAAGATCCGGATCCCCTCAAAGAGCCATAAATCCCATCACTACTTCAGTGGTTCAAAATCATCTCTGGTTTCCTGCAAATCTGATCAATCTTTGTCTAATGGTGAAGTCTCCTTTCTCTTCTGTTGCAACAGTAGCCATGCCCACCAGAGCAGAGAGAGCCAATCAGATCACAGCTTCAGTAAAACAACAACAGCGACAGCCTTATGAGAGAAGAAAAAATAAGCAATGTTACAAAACAGAAACTTGGTTTGTCTAGTTTCTAGTCCAATACTTAACATTTTACTGCCAAACTTTATCATTCTGAACAAAGCATTTTTAGTCTTAACATAAAGATTGCCATACCAACATATTATGGAAAAAATTAAAATTGACTCCATGTATGATTTATATATATATATATATATATATATATATATATATATATATATATATATATATATATATATAAAGGAGATAAGAGTCTTATCTACATTAGTTTTTGTCAATTTGCGAAGACAATGTACACTGTGTGCAGAATTATTAGGCAAATGAGTATTTTGACCACATCATCCTCTTTATGCATGTTGTCTTACTCCAAGCTGTATAGGCTCGAAAGCCTACTACCAATTAAGCATATTAGGTGATGTGCATCTCAGTAATGAGAAGGGGTGTGGTTTAATGACATCAACACCCTATATCAGGTGTGCATAATTATTAGGCAACTTCCTTTCCTTTGGCAAAATGGGTCAAAAGAAGGACTTGACAGGCTCCGAAAAGTCAAAAATAGTGAGATATCTTGCAGAGGGATGCAGCACTCTTAAAATTGCCAAGCTTCTGAAGCGTGATCATCGAACAATCAAGCGTTTCATTCAAAATAGCCAACAGGGTCGCAAGAAGCGTGTGGAAAAACCAAGGCGCAAAATAACTGCCCGTGAACTGAGAAAAGTCAAGCGTACAGCTGCCAAGATGCCACTTGCCACCAGTTTTGCCATATTTCAGAGCTGCAACATCACTGGAGTGCCCAAAAGCACAAGGTGTTGCAATACTCAGAGACATGGCCAAGGTAAGAAAGGCTGAAAAACGACCAACACTGAACAAGACACACATGCTGAAACGTCAAGACTGGGCAAAGAAATATCTCAAGACTGATTTTTCTAAGGTTTTATGGACTGATTAAATGAGAGTGAGTCTTGATGGGCCCGTGGCTGGATCGGTAAAGGGCAGAGAGCTCCAGTCCGACTCAGACATATACAAATAACACCGATCCTAAATTGTGCACATGGAACATTGTGTACATGGATAATTGATCAAATCAACACAAATGAAGAAGATGATGGAAAACATTAAATTTAATTAAATTTAATTTTAATTTAAAACACAGCATATATCATGTAATGTTTAGTTATATTCAGATGATTTTAGACGGAGCAGGCCAGTCGCAGCAGAAGATCCCAGCAGAGCAGCTGGTGCCCTAAGCAGAATTATATTGTTGTGCCCCCTCCCTCAAATATTATGGACGTAAACAAACAAACAAACAAAAAAACACTCACTATAAAATATAAAAATAACTAAATAACAGTTACCTATGGTTATAATTGTACTAATACAGTTGTTTGATTGATTTTTGAGTCTGAAGAATTCAGAAATCATGCAAAAGAAATTTAAGCAGTTTTACTATTATTTGTGATGTCCTCATGGTTTTGTTGAATAAATTATAGAGGCTGTGTCATCTATCATAAAATGGTGTCCAAAGTTTAACTTCCTGAAAACGAAAGTAAAGAAGGGGAGCTGAAAGGTTTCTTATCCTGTGGCTCCCTCTGGTGGACTGCAGTTGTCATAGAGAGGGCATTTTTGCACAACCAATGCAAGTCTATGGGAAATCTTTGATGTTTAATAAATATTTATATGAAATCCATAAGTCTCACCAGTTAGAAAAGATATAGAGGCAAACTGCAGATCAGGAACAAGTTCTCTGAAGAGTTTGGTGTCTGTAGCATTAAAGCCCTACTATGAGATACAGTACAGTTGAAAATTCTTGGTCTCGTAGTTTAAATAGTATAACAGTTAACTTTCTCGAGCCAAAATAACTAGCTAATAACTTCAGTTATGTTAGTGGTGGATCAGTGAATGTGTGTGTGTGTACAGAAGTTAAATTGAATTCAATGTATATCTCCTTGTTTCAGATGATGAGAGCGATGTGGACAGCCTTGGGGACTGAAAGTCAGACTAGGGAATTTAAAAACAGGCGCTCTTAAATGTGCATTGTAAATTGCCATTAAAACCTGGGCTCCATGGACCATATTCTTAAGATACTGGCTGAGTTATATGATTAACACTAAAGAGTAGAAAATCAGTCCAGTCTCTCCAGCTGTAAATGACATTGGCTGTCTTATGTTGCTTATAATAAATTGTCATGTTGATATCACATAAGCAGTGTTTCAGATTGCTCTCAGTTACATTTCTTCTGTGATGTCAACCTTATTAAAGTATGAAAGATCAACACTGAAATTTCATTCCAAAATACGGTAAAGGGACATTTAAAGAACAAATACAGCACTGATTCATTTTCAGATCCACAAAAAGAGCATTCTGGTGAATATCCATAAATGTAGATGAAAATAACTTGCAGGGGTAAAACATATGAAGGATTTCTTTAACTTTATTTGGTATAACAAACTTATTCTGAATAGACCATATGTTACATAAAGATAAAGAAGGGTATCCATATACAGGGGCATCAGACTGGGGGTAAAACCAGTACTTATTACCAGGGCCCCAAAGGAAGAGAGGGCCATTGAAAAGTCTGGAATATATATTTTCAAGGAGTGGGGGCCGATTAGGACTGCCTATATATATATATATATATATATATAGGCAGTCCTAAAGATGGACAGGAAAGCAGGAATATATATATATATATATATATATATATATATATATATATATATATATATATATATATCCATTCCTGCATTCCTGTCCATCTTTTATGCCCTTCAATCGCAAACTTCCTTCTGTCTTGTTTACTCGGATGTACGTCATTTACGTTGCATGAGTGCCCACTTCTGGCGGAACTATTTTACATTTTTGTATCTTTAACCCTGGCATTTTATTTTTATTTTGATTTTATTTTACTTATTTATTTTTGTTTTGGGGTTCATGTTCTGTTATTCATGCAATAAAAAACATTTGAACTTAAAAAAAAAGAAGTGCCCCGAACTTCGAAATGGCGGCAGGGACTCCCCTGAGGGGAGGGAATTAAGTTCGCGAGTGCGTGTCTAAAACTGGAGTGGAGCAGCCAGAGGCGTTTCGCTTCAGTCCTTCAGATTTGCTCTTTAACGGGTTTTGTTAAAAGGTGTTCCTCTCAGTCAGGAGGGTGTTGTTCATAAACAAACTCGACTTTTCAATCAGATTTTGTTGCAATATACGAAGAATATGAAGGAGATTTTCAAAATATTTCAGTTTGTCTTGCTAATGTGCGGTAAGTGTGTGATTTTTGTTCATATTTGAATATAAAACTAATAAGAAAATAATAAGAAAAACATGCCTGTTATTGCACAAAACTCTGTTTTGGAATTACCATTTTATGTTTTATAATAATTTTACAACTTTTAATGTATTTCATAATATAAATCCATTAAACGACATCACCATTTGAGACAAATGTATTAAATAAACTGTAAAATATTCAGAATAGTATTCCTTATGATGCACAAGGCTTGTTATATACATATATTACAATGTTATATCTTATAGAAGTACATAGATATATAGGAGTACATCTGAATTAGGGATTAATCTAATTATTTACTTGATGTGGTGATTAATTAATGTATTTAAATCACACATCAAATTTGGAGAAGTTACTCCCAAAAGATCATTTAAAGTCATTATCGTACTATCGTCATTATCGTAAAGTCAAGCATCAAACAGAGATTACAAAAAGTAATATTTAGTTTGATAAAATGTATTACTTTTGGACCATGTGAGTAAATGACGAGAGAATTGTCATTTTTGGTTGGGTGAACTATATTAATTTATTTTCTTAATTTTATAATTATTACTTTTAAAATATTTAATTATTTATTTAACTAAATGATCCTCTAAATAATAAACTAAAACTGCCAGTAGGTGGTGGTAAATGTCTTATTGATTAAGTTATCGAGTCATTTATTCATTCGTTTGATTCGTTCAAATGGCCGATTCATTTTGGAGTGAAGTAAATGGTTTTTTATGAATGGTTCATTGAATCATTAGGGTTCGACTCAAAGCGGATCATCACTATCAGAACGATCGGTGTGTGACATCACAGAACCACAAGAGCTTTAGAGAGCAGACGACTTCTTGTGCTTTTGAATCACTCTCGTGGTACTTGGATGTCATACACCGATCGGTCTGTGCAGCACCGCTTCAAAGACAATGTATAGGCCAATGGTTTTTAACACGCTAAATGGTTCATCCAATTCATTTAAAACGTGGATTAAGAAATGAAATGCCACTGTGGGTTGCTCAGGGATTAACAGTTCTGATTTGTTTTTATATTTTGGCAAAATTGAGCACAACAGACCACATTGTATCTAAAATAACACAATAATAACTTCTTAATGAACTGTTGTATAAGATGAGTACCACATTTGCACTAGTGTGATATTTCTTAACTATGTGATGTAAATATGAGAGAAAATTTAAAACAGGGGCATTTTGCCCCATATCTTGAATTCTAGGGATATTCTCTAGGCTCCATCAGTTGTTTCTCTGCCTCATATTAGTCATCAATCGACTGTATGAAATGGCAGATGATCCACAAAGGTCTGGGGTGGGGCAAGTGCATTAATAATTGTAACGTTTAATTACCAGCTCTAATCTGAAAACATAGTTATAAATCTGAATATATTCATGTAAATTGTGAATATAAAGAATTTAACCTGAATATATAGTTATAAGTCTGAAAATATGTAAAAATCCTAAATATATAAATGCAATTATACATATATATATATATATATATATATATATATATATATATATATATATATATATATATATATATATATTATAATTGCAATTATAATATATAGAATGTCAAATATACATATATATACATATATACAGTTTGTCGGAGATTCTAGCACGCAGTAGGGGCGTTTCATTGTCTGTATGTATTTCCATACTGGATAAGCCGGCTTTTGTTTCTTTTGTTATTGCCCCCGCCCTCCGAGGGACGTGTGGCTACTTAGTATGCAGCGCTCTGGCCGGCTCTAGCTGATATCAGAATTTAATGAAGATGTACGCCGTAAAGATGAATGCAGACGAGCTGAACTGTAACCGTTACACCGAAAATGCTTTGAAGTACTTCTTCGACAAGCCGGATGCTTATAAACAAGCGCTCACTGATTCTGAAGACGATCTGAGCGACGATGAAAGTGGCACAATAAGACTGAATAATATCCCTAATCTACAACTGAGCGAAGATGATGTCAAGGAAGTATTGGACTGGCGTCAGACGAGTTGGACCGTAAGATATCAGAGGCTATATCGAGAGTAACATTTGATGGGGATAAAGACAGAGAAATGGGGAAAATCCGTAACATTTAGAGGCAAACAGACGCACGGTGCAAACTTCGGATCTGCAAGAATACTTTTCTGTTTCTTATGGGGTGAGTTTTCATAAACATCAAAGCTTGTCGTTTTGTGTTCATTCTAAGAACACGTACACGTTATCTCATGTTTAGTCCATGTTTAGACCTTCCCATATCTACCTATTGTTATTAGTTATCACAGAATCCTGTTAAAAAAGTCCTAATACTACACAATTAAATCAATTCACCAAGTTTTATGTAGAAAACCAACAAATAACAAATAAAATTAGCATCAATATGTACTTTTTGTTTACATAAACATTAAAATAATAACATAAAAAGATTACACATTTTAAAGATTAAAGATTTTTTATAAAAAGATAAAATTATTATATTATATTATTATATTTCAGCCTCTAAATCATTTTTATAAAAGTCAAAAAAGATAAATTACTGACATTTACAATGCACATTCTCTTTTATTATTAATAGTATGCGGCCCGATTTTTCCCGTTGTGTCTGTCGTTGCTATGCAGGGGGTATGGCTTATCTAAATGAGATGTAAATGAGCCCCATTGTCACTCGCAGCAGTGAGAACTGCACAATCTTTAAAGGCTTTTTTCTGCTTTTTGAGGTTTTTTGAGTGCCTACCTTCAAATGGCCACAACTTCTCCAAATATTATCCGATTTCCATGTGTTACACATCGTTGGAAAGCTTGGAGACAACACTTTCAGAATCTGTGAATAACACAAAATGCCCCAGAACTGACTTGTGTCCCATTTTCCGTGATTTTTCACAAATGCCTGAAGTTCAGTGTCAAGTACCCACAGTCAGTGATGGTCTGGGGTGCCATGTCAGCTGCTGGTGTTGGTCCACTGTGTTTTATCAAGGGCAGGGTCAATGCAGCTAGTTATCAGGAGATTTTGGAGCACTTCATGCTTCCATCTGCTGAAAAGCTTTATGGAGATGAAGATTTCGTTTTTTCAGCACGACCTGGCACCTGCTCAGAGTGCCAAAACCACTGGTAAATGGTTTACTGACCATGGTATTACTGTGCTCAATTGGCCTGCCAACTCTCCTGACCTGAACCCCATAGAGAATCTGTGGGATATTGTGAAGAGAAAGTTGAGAGACGCAAGACCCAACACTCTGGATGAGCTTAAGGCCGCTATCGAAGCATCCTGGGCCTCCATAACTCCTCAGCAGTGCCACAGGCTGATTGCCTCCATGCCACGCCGCATTGAAGCAGTCATTTCTGCAAAAGGATTCCCGACCAAGTGCATAACTGAACATAATTATTTGAAGATTGACTTTTTTTGTATTAAAAACACTTTTCTTTTATTGGTCGGATGAAATATGCAAATTTTTTTAGATAGGAATTTTGGGTTTTCATGAGCTGTATGCCAAAATCATCAGTATTTAAACAATAAAAAGAACTGAACTATTTCAGTTGGTGTGCAATGAATCTAGAATATATGAAAGTTAAATTTTTATCATTACATTATGGAAAATAATGAACTTTATCACAATATGATAATTTTTTGAGAAGGACCTGTAGAGGTTAAGTGTCTTGCTCAGGGACACATTGGTGTCTCACAGTGGATTTGGACCCTGGTCTCTCACACCAAAGGCATGCGTCTTATCCACTGCGCCAACACTACCTTCTGTAACCATACAGCATTTTTTTTTATATTCTTCAAATAGTCTAAATAAATAAAAGACCATAACACTGGTCAAATAACTTTTTTTTTATTATTGAAAGTTTGTGTCCAAAGCACAAGGACATACCAAAGTCTTGTATATTAACTTCTTTACTCAATGCATTTTACACTGAACTCAACACATGGTACATAACGCATTTTAAATAAATCCAGTGTTAATTATACCTTCATACGTTAGCAGTCTTGTGGCATGAAGTCACATGTATTTAACATTTTTGTTTGTTTTTAAAGGAACTATTACGTGAAAATTACTATATTGCATAATTTAACAGTTGACGCAACTTTTTTTTTTTTTTTTTTTTACAGTGAACAGTTAAATATTGGGCTAATTGTGTGTTGTGACACAAGCGTTGCTTAACATGTACTGAGTAAAATATTACTGAAAATTGATTAGTAATGCCTTACACTACATTACAGCAAAAAGTAATATGTTACTGTAATGTGTTACTTTTGTAATGCGTTACTCCCAACATTGCGCATAACTAATTTGTTTTACTGTTTACTGCACTTTAAGTGGGTCACACATCAAACGTGAAGCACTGTGGGTAATTAAGTCTTGCACAGACAGAATTTAAAAGCAGTGTTTTGTAAGGGAAACAGGTCAATTTAGCTCAAAGGGAATCATTTAAGATTTTAAAGGGAATTTTAACAGAATCACTGTTTCACGGCTGTTCACGGAGACGCGCCTGCGGTTCAGTGAACGAGCCATTTAACATCAAATCTGCGCTGGATATTAATATCCAAACTATAGTGAAAACATCAATTAGCACAGTAACAAGATCAGCAGTTTAAGACATTAACTTGTAAGCACAAAACACAAGATACTTGTCTTTTCAATATGAATAAGGCTTTATTAGATAAATCTAAGACATATAAACTAATCTAACACATAAACGCACGCACACATTCACACAAGTTGCAGGAAGATCGAAAGTTAGGGAAATAATGAGTTTAAGAGAATGGAAATATGGAATCCCAAGTTTACAGCAATACGTTAAATTGCATAGACATGAACAGCCATCAATCACTTAATTAACCCTCGCATTGAGTTCCTCAATGAGGTTAAAATTATATTAGATATAGCAGTACAAATGTCTGAGGGTACATTGCCTTGGTTTCTGATGTCGCTGATTGGCTGGAAGTTCAGTAGTCATTGAAGTGAAGTCTTGGGGAGCCCGTGGTTGGGCGTTGGCTGAAAATGCAGAGTTGTGTGGCTGGTTGAAGTTGAACTCGACGTTACAAAACTTATCTCAGAACACGAAACTCTCAAACGGAAAAGAAAAGAAGTAAAGTTTGACGAGACTAGGTGGTGTTCCTTCTCATCGTGGCTAAGTAGCAGCAGGCGTGCAGGCTGAAGCATGCTGCAACCGCGCTCAAAGAACAGTGATGACTAACAGCATGGCTAAAAGCTAAAGCTAAGAAGCAAAGCTAAAAGCTAAAAGCAGGCATGACTGATAGCAAAAGCAGAGCTAAAACTAAAAGCAGACATGACTAATAGCAGAAGCAAAGCTAACAACTTAAAGCAGGATTTTATGGTGTCCTGAGTATTTAAACTGGCCATTTGGCCACATCTCAAATGTTGTCTTGACCAATCAGATATTGTCTTGGCTCGGGGGCATCATAAATCATGTTATCTTACCAAGCATGTGGTCCGAATTTTTCCGCTCTCGTAGGGTCTAATTTTGGACATGATTCCTATAACAAGAATATGATACATTTGACAAATAACTGATTGTCAGGACAATTTCAAGCAAGCAGATTCGATTACATAAACACTAGACATGAATATGTATCTTTAAGCTATCCCATACACTGTAAAAAATTCTGCTGTGATTTTACAGTAAATTACTGGCTACTAATTGCATTACTTTCACAGTAATTTACAGTAAGAAATTTAATGTAAATTACAGTAAAATGACAGTTGGGCACAGTCATTTCACAGGTATTGATATCACATCATTACTGTAATTTCACAGTGCATAACTGTATAGGTATAGTTATCAGCTGTAATTTGAACAGTAATTTATTGTGTTTCAGCTGTAAAAGTAATGCAATTAGTAGCCAGTAATTAACTGTAAACTTACAATTTAATACAGTAATGCAATATGATGACATAAAATTTGTAAAAAAAGATTAAACAATAGTTTCCACCAGTGTTAATTTTGACAGCAAATTCGGATTTAGTCTTAGTCTTAGTCTTTTGAATAACACACCATTTAGTTTTAGTCACATTTTAGTCATCTGAAATGTTTTAGTCTTAGTCTAGTTTTAGTCGACTAAATATCATAAGAGTTTTAGTCTTAGTCTAGTCTTAAGTCTTTTAGTCTTAGTCTAGTTTTTTTTTAGTAGAACAAAGTCAACTTAGTTGACTTGACTAAATGTTTCCATCAGTCTGTTATGGAATGGTATTTATAAAATAAACATAAGGCCTGTTCTCAATGAAAAATATACATGCTCTCTGAAAAAGATATGCATTCCTCCTGAATGATATGCTATGCATATGACATTCTTTCAAGATGAAGTACAGTATTATTGAAATAGACAACCACCTATATTATATTTGTATTATATGTTCATTCTATTTCTTTATTTGTGCTATTTACACAAAGTTTACATTTTTTTAAGTTTGTTTTTGTTCATTTAAAATAGCACTGCATAGTCATCACTGTAAAATAAAATACACAATCAAACCAAAATGTATTCAGACACCTTCAACGTTTCTTACAATATCACAGTTTATTTGCTGTAGTTTAGAAATTGGTAATAAAATATGACAATAACTCAGGGTTAAACTGTGTCAGAACAACAAATTCATCTTGATAATGTCTGATGCAATGCTTAATTTGGTTCAGTCTGTGGTGTGAAAAGGTTGCATTAGCAATTAAAGAAAGAAACACTTAAGCAAAACATGCTCAGGTCCCTAATAATTTTATTTTATTTTATTTTTTAGTCACTAGTAAAACAATATAATCTATTCTATCTGATTTTTGGATTGACTTTGGATAAATTCTTGTTAAAACTACAAAGTAATTCAATCAAGAGCAGTGAGTGATTTACTTTCATTTTCATACATTAAAGACACTGACAGCAGAGCTAGTAAATTAGGCGCGGTCACTTTAAGAGACAAATGCATCCATTATAAAGATACACATCCGATTTCTTTCCAACTCTTTACTTTCACTGAAGACATAACTACAGACTTTTTCGAACACACTTTTCCACGGGTATTTCGACATATTTAGTATGTATTTGTTGTCGGTACAAAAGCAAGAAGACTTTGAGACGCGTCTCTGCTTGCTCCCTGAACACCAGAACACTGCGCTGCTGAATTGAGCTCTTTCACTTTTCGCTCTTTTTCTTATGTTTATTTAAAATGCGATTTGTATTTGTTCGTTCAGGTGCAGGAGGACGCAAACGTCCTGAAGGAGAGCTCGGTTCGGTGTTGCGCGAGTAACCAGCTGCTCAGTTCAACTTTCCCGCATCGCGGGGCTGAAGCCAACTTGATGTGTTGAATGCTCGGAGCACGTTATAAAACGTATTCTTAAAATACACATTTCTGTTTTAATAAATGCTCATATTAAAACATAGCATTACACATAAGTAGGTACAAAAATAATCAGTGATACATTAACGACCCCATAAAAATTTGGGTCGCAATGGCATTTCAAAAGGTCGCAGTGTAGTTCCCTGTGTAAACAACTAAACTGTTATGAAGCGTCCTCGAAACTGTGCGAATTTCTGCAAACTCATCGTTGTTCTCTTTTCTGTGTAACTGCTGCTTTGTTTAGCTGTTGCGCTTGCATTTGCCTCAGCTTTTTAAAATGGCTCGGCTGCTTCTGCATAGATCAACCTACCCTCAAAGATTCGCTCTGATTGGATCTCTTCTCCATTCGTCCCTCCCATATATTTTCGTCTCATTTTTATTCGTTGACTAAAGTGTCAGTTATATTTCGTCACGTTTTTCGTCATCATATATGACTTTTTATTTAGTTTTTATTTAGTTTTCGTCCGTGAAAAAGGTTAGTTGACGAATATTTTTCGTCATAGTCTTCGGCAACGAAATTAACACTGGTTTCCACAATTGATTTTATTTTCAATAAAATTGATACAACAATATCATAACAAATTTTGCAAGAGTCATTGCATAACAGCGGGCAAGAGTCGGCAACGGGCAAGAGTCGGCAACAAGATGGCAGTCCAAAAAACACAGCTAGAGGTAAATACCAAAACAATAGGTAAAAGTAAAGGTCTTGACCAGAAGGGCAGTCCAACATATTTAGTGGCGATATGACAAGTAAAAACGGAGAGAGCCAACAATGACCAGAGCAAATGAAAAAAGTAATACCATCAAAACAAATAACATGGCAACTCAAGCCCCAACACACAGGTTTCATTGGAGTAGTTACTTAAAGGAGAACTCCGGTCAATTTTAACATTGAGCTAATTTTTTTGTAAATTTGGAGTGCTGTCAGTACAGAGAACAACGACAAAAATCGGTGTTGCCTATAATTGTTATCCTCTTTTTAAAATTTGCACCCAGTTGACTTCAATGGGGCAATATTTTAAACCTGCTTTTCACCCTCTTAACATCCTTGATGTGTCATTACAAGTGCACAGCCAATGTGAGTGATTCCTTCAGAGTGAACACGAGTGAATCTGACTGCAGTAGATGTGAAAAATATGAATAAAAAGCACCAAAAATCAACATAGGCACCATGACCTCGAGCCAAACTCCTAGGATCCATTAGCACCTGCACTAAGCCATTTGGCGGATTTCTCTAAATAAGCTCTAACTTTAATAATGTTCAACCAAGGGAAAAGACCCTAGGTTAATTTTATTCCGAACCATCCCTTTAATGTAGTACAAACATGCATTGTTATAAAAAATAAAGTTGTGTTAGTTAAAAGGATACTTCCCTTTAAAATGAAAATTATCATCATTTACTCACCCTCAAGTTGTTTCAAACCTGTATGAATTTCTTTCTTCTGCTAAACAGAAAGATAGATATTCTGAAGAATGTCAATAACCAAACAGCTAACTGGAACGATTGACTTCCATAGTAGGAAAAAAAATACTATGGCAGTCAATGGTTCCAGTTAACGGTTTGGTTACTGACATTCTTCAAAATATCTTCCTATGTGTTCAGCAGAAGAAGGAAATACATACAGGTTTGAAACAACTTGAGGGTGTGTAAATTATGACAGAATTTTCATTTTAAAGTGAAGTATCCCTTTAAAACGACTTAAAGGAATAGTTCACCTAAAAATGTATATTTGCTGATAATTTACTTACCCTCTGGCAATCAAAGGTCCATCCACACGACTCCAGTCATCAAAAGAAGTCTTCTGAACCCAAACCATTGGTCATTTTTAAAAACAAAACAATACTTGAATTCTTATCAACTGTAAATCTCCACCGCCGTCCAGCTGTGCAGTGCTTGTTCGTGAGAGGTACTGCACGACATATTGCAAAGAGAGAGTTTGGTAAATATCATGCGTGGCATCATCATGTAGACATGGTCATACACGATAAACCCATGAAGCTATAATTTTAAATAATAATAATACAAATACAAATCTAGAGCAAAGAACATTAAACGGCTGTACAGCCCTTCTCTTTTAATTGCGACCTAACCTACATGATGTCAAGGGAAAAGACCCTAGGTTAATTTTATTCCGAACCAATGCAAGTTTTTAAAAATCAATCATCAAATCAATGCTTTGGGTTCAGAAGACTTTTATTTGTTGACTGGAGACATGTGGATTATTTTTATTCACATTGTACAGTCAAAAACCAATGGACTAAAATCTCTTTCAATGTTAAAGGTGGAGGCCTGAAATAAAATTTCTGATTTGATGAAGAAAGAAACTCAGAAATATTGGATGACCTGAGGAGGAGTACATTTTTGGGTGAACTATTCCTTTTACAAGACTTAACTCACCGCCAATATAATTCATAGACAATATAATGCAGAGGTCTTCAACCCTGCTTCTGGTAGAGGTGTGCGATACTGCTAGATTTGGTATCGATCCGATACCAAGTAAATACAGGGCCAGTATCGCCGATACCGATTCCAATACCAATACTTTTTAATAATTAAGGTGGATGCGTCTTCAACCTAAATCTAAATGAATTTTCATGACTTTTAATTGTTTTTGTGATTTGCATTTGCATAATCAGTACTACAAAAGCTTTTGTTCAGAAACAACTTTTGGTTACTTCTGTTTTATTTAAATAAACAAAGTTACAAAGTTATTACTTCACAAATTCTCTTTTCAAGTAGCATGTTAATAAAAAAAATGTTTCTCCTCTTTAGTGCACTTCTTTTCAGGATTTTTTTTCTAAAACAAAGTCACAAAGTTTTACTTCACAATGTAAAACAAATTCTCCTTGTACAAGATTCCTGAAGCCGACATCTTCCACTATGGAAAGAGGCTGCAGGTCCTTCACAATCATTTCTGATAGGCGCCTTGTAATATCCACTGCTCTTGGAGAATCAGCTATTGATAAAATAATAAATAATACAAATAATTAAGTCTGGTGCACATCTATGTGTAGTTTAAATATAGAAACTAGTATCACTTTCACAGCTAACACAAAAAGGGTAGATCGGCCTGAAAATACAGCCATACAACGCTCCTCTTTCTCTCCGCCTCTGACTGACTGCTGTTAGAAATGCGCGGCTGAGCGGTGCGCGCGCCTGACTGCTGGTGGTAGCCATAGACAGTAAAAGAAAGTAGCGCTAGTGGTGAGTCACGTGACGGTACAACACAGGAGAGGGGGAGGAGAGCAGTGTCGAGCACGAGCAGCACTCTTGAGAGCTTGCTCTGCTCTGTGACAGTAGCAGCATTTTGACAAACACGGCCAGGTCGCAAAACGAGAGAAACTGAAACTTAAGTATCAATATTTTCCCGTTGGTATCGATCAATACCGATACCAACGTTGGTATCGATATTATCGATATTAGTATCGATCTGCCCACCTCTAGCTTCTGGGGATCCACTGTGCTGAAGCAGGTTGGAAATAAACTTTGCAGGAAAGCAGGTCCCCAGGAGCATGGTTGAAGACCTTTGTATTAAGGTACTGTACACATCTAGGTTTAACCAGTAATATACTGAATGACGTTAGTAGGGCCCTATGAATAATTTTTTTTCTATTTGATTACATTTTAAAAAGATTGGTGAAATTGTTTGCTTTATGAATGAAATTGATTATGCATTCTGTTTGATGATTAAAATTAAAATTTAACCATAAATATGGAATCCATGAAAACTAAAACCGAAAAAAAAAACTAATTTGGGAAAAAATAAAGCTGATTTCATAGGGCCTTACCTTGGACAATCAAGCGAGGTGTGCTCGGCAATCTGGTCATCCTTTGGACGTCGGCAGCTGTGGCAGATGGCTGTAAAGTAAGTTTATACAGAAAACATTTGTATAGATGCAACGGGGTGCAAAGTACACTGCCTTTGACTTTAAACTTTATATTCAGTAACAACTTCACTGAATATACATTAAAAGAAAACTTTTTACCAATAATTGAATAAGTATTTGCAAAACAAAACTTACGTCAGCCTCAAGCACGATGGCGTCTTGTGGTTCTTTAAAGTATGTCCTTAGGAGCTGTAGCACACACATGGCCTTGTCTGAAACTTCAACGTGTGAAACTTCAGACATCTGTGAGCAGCTTAAAGTGTGAGTAAAGGCATCTTCGTGAAGACAGAAAGGGCCATTCTTCTATAACCCTGTCAATGGTTGGTGCAGATTCCTTGATTAAGGTACCTACGTTGCAGTATGTAAGTCTTTTCCATTAGTGGCTCAGCTCTTTCTGCACCATCAAAGCCATCCTCTGAAAACATGCGGCGTAGGCGCATTTTCATCTCATCCAATGTCGTCTCGGTCTCGCCACTGGGTAGATCTGTAGGAGCCCATCTCACGCACCCATATTGATCCACTGGGCCTCTTGCCATTGTCCCTGCTCCACTGCTGGCCCTCCTCTCTCCGTCGTCGTGCAAGAGTGTTGTTTCTATTTTTGTACTCAACCCTTGTTTTAATTTGTTGAAGGAGGGACTGGCAGCCATCTCCAATAATATCTCCTGTTTTGCCTAAATCTGCGAAACATTTAGGAAACTCTCTAATGATACCCCGAACTATAGTGTGGCATGTTGCTCTACTAGGATTAGGATCTTGTTCTAAAATCTGATCTACCACTGCCTGTACTATGTTTTTTCTGTCTACTGGGAGGGGTCTTGCTTGATTTACCAAACATTTTTGAAGGGATGAAGGCATCCGTTCCCAATTTACTCTGAAATCAACATGCCATGGCCTTCCAAGATTTGTTGCAAAGCTCTCAGTGCATGAGGAGTGTGAGGATGGACTGCATGTGCTTCCCAAAGGTCTCTGAGATGAAGAGGGAGAAGGGACAGCCTCTAAATTTAACTGAATTACTGGAAGTCCTAAACAAAAAACAAAACAAAAAGAAAAAAAGAAAAGATTTACATCTTTCATAAAGTTTCGTCATAGATTAAATTCTGAAGTAATAATTAAACTTAGTTTTTAAACCCTCAATCTTGTCTGCTTGTTTGTCAATTGTGATCATGTCCATAGCACCCTGCCGTGTAGATTTACCTTCATTTTTAAAAGCAGCCAACAATTTTCTGCATTGTATTGGACGCAAGTATTTTTCAATGTCTTTTTCTTTGACCAACATAAGGTCTTCCTTGTTTTCGACTCCCAGCTCCTCCAGAACTTCCAACAAATGTGCCAGTGTTTCATCTGAGAGGCTTGGTAAAATTGAAATCACCAAATCCTTAATGCCTTGATTCATTTTCTAAAAGAGAAAAGGTACAATTTTCTTTTTAGTTCAAATGAATCTGTAACACATTGCTCAATAAACCTCTGGAAAAGCATGATGAAGAGCAATTAGTAGCAAGTCAAACACCTCATAAGTTGGAAGAGGATAGTAGTCAAGCAAATGTTCTTGGTTAACACAAAGATAATCATCTTGAGCTACCCCTAATTCACAATAGACACCAATGTCTCTCAACTTCGCAAAGGTATGTTTCTCTGCAACAAAGTACACAGACTCATGTACGACAACCACTAGAATAATCCTTCCAGCATAGAGTTCATCATCATGCTTTTCAAGCAAAACAAACATCCCCTTTCTGTACAATGTGCCTTTCACTGTGATTTCATTACATGCCACTGTAGACTGTGAATCAAAATTGTAACTGGCCACTGCCTCTCTAATCCTGTCACTGTAATCATCAATATAGAATTCGACACCCTTCTGTATCTGTACAACTGGAGGGAACATGCTGCCTGCACCTAGATAAGCTTGCAGAAGTTGGTGTCTCTCTGCAAGAGTTTTGCAAAGATTTTTAAAATGGTGCAGTTTTCTGGCACACTTCTTAAAATAACTGTGCTTGCTTTCGAATCTCAAAGTCCAGAGGTGAATTAGTGGACCAAAGTGGTGTATAAGGTCAGGGTAATGACACATGTAATGATGCTTAGGTCGTAAGGGATTATCAGGGAAGAGCTTTTGCCTGGTGCAAATGTATTCTTCGATTAAAACTTTGAGATATGCAACCTGCCCTGTTGTTACAGCTGATGCACAAACAAGCTCCACTATCTCTCTCAGTTGCAATATCAGTTGCCATACCTCATTTCTACATGGATCTTTAATCCTGTCACCAATTAAGAGAGGTAGTATCCTGAGAAAACACCAATTCTGGACAGCATGTCCACTTAACCGCTCACTTCCGGGGGAGAGTTCGCCTGGTTTGTCATTTGCATCATTTCCTTTGTATTTGAACTGATTTTTGCATCGATTCAATTGCAAATATGTAAAATGCTTCTCCTCAACTAAACGACCAACAAACAAAGCAAGGTCATAAGAAACAACACCCTCAAATAGATCGTGCCCTAGACATGGTGGGAGCCCTGGCTGACAAACATGGAAATGTGCAAGCTTGTTAAAAGGAGAGTCCCCTTTGATACCAAATACAGAGCCAGCAACAGCAGTGTCTAAATCTTGGACATGGCTTTTATAAGACTGCACAGTTCTTGCAGTACCACAAAGGTTTGGCTCATTCACAAATGTGGTTTTATTTATCTCACAATATCGGCAGAAATAATCTGCACGGCTGAAGTTTTCCAAAAAAAAACCTATACAATGGGATCCCAAATTATCTCCGGAAATGGCAACAAGAGTCCCTTTCATGATTTTACCACTGGGCATTGAAATGCCAGTTTCCTCCAGAAATTTAAGATCCTTGATCAATGGCTCAAAAACTTTGTTTATACCAAAGTATTTGAAATCATTTTCCCTACAAAGAAGCACTAGTAGCATGTGATCTGTAGTTGATCGATTGTGTGGCAAAATATCAGTCAGAGTACAGTAGACAGCTAAAACCTTATGTTTTTTCTTCCCTGAACCAAGAGGGTTTACAACCTCAAAGGCATCCTGATATAAAATGAGGCCAAGAGAATCAGAAGCTGTCTTCATTAAACTATTACTCTTAAATCCCTCACCATCCTTAACATCACGTAAAACCTCTCCAGGAGTGGGTGGTTGAGAATGCGTGTAAGCATGCTGTTCTCGTACAGATGTGGTTTTGAACAGTGCAGCCAATGTTTCCTTTATAGGTATATACTGGGCAAAACGCTCTTTGCCATTTTCATCATTACCTAAAAACAATGGCACAGGTTCAACATAGTCAAAATGACTTTTAAAAACAGACTTTCTTTTTTGGTCTGTATTTAACAGCTCCCTGTTATAAAACCTCAGAAGATCATCTCTTCGCATTTCCTCAATGATGTTGCTAACAATAGCCTCAGAAATTTCAAGAGCCTTTATTTTCTCACTCAGGATCTTAAGTGCATGTGACAGACCAATTTCATGTGCATTCTGAAAATCCTCAATTATTGTTGTTATAGTACTTGCTGGTAACAACAATCTTGATTGTAATTTCAAGTACAGAAGTGTAATATTTTGTAGGAATTCATCGACAGCAAATGGCTCTTCACATTCAAATCTGTCTTCATCGGGTGTCTCTAAACAAGGTTGATTAGAAATGCAAAACTGCTCAGTGGGAGCAGATCCAGTTGGCATAGAATCATCAAGATCTTCAACATGTTTGTGTTTCCTTGAAATATGAGCTGCTAAACTAGACTCAACTGTAAAGGTAGAACTACACTCTCTGAATGGGCATTTAATTTTGAGTCCTTCTCTTATGTGTGACTTTAAATGCTTAATGAGGGAGGTTAAGCTGTTACACACAATTTCACAAGATTGCGCTACACACTTTAATGGAGCATCAAATTGCATGCTAAGAGATTGGCCCGATCCTTTATGATCTCTATACATGTGTGCTTTCAGAACGCTATCTTTATTGTATATGCGAGTACACTGAGAAATGCCACACTGATATCTGTAATTTGGAGTATTACTGTGGAGCTTTGTGTGCTGGATAAACTGGACAACAGTCTCAGACACATGCTCACACTGACTGAATTTACAGTGAAATATGGCAAACTGAAAAAAAATAGCCTAGAATATACCAAAGAAAAAAAGAAAGAAGGTTATAGTAAAATGTACAAGTAGGCTATATTTGAGTGACATTTCAGAAAATGGTGAATAATATCTCAGAAATTATCTTTTCGTGGCATGTGTCGTGTTTGAATTGAAGTTCACAGGAATTATTCAAAATGGACGATGGCCAACTGAGTTTTTTTCAGATACGAAAGTCGAGGGGGAGAATAAAATAATAAATAAAAAAATAAATAACAAAAGTACAAAGACGGGACAATAGCCAAATTTACCTATAAAACTTAATTAAAGTTAGTCAATCGCAAATCTCTCAGTAATATATTTTTGTTGCAGGTGCGCCGTCTTTGAACTTGAATTGAAGAATTATTCAAAATTGATGACAGTTTTTCCATATCCTCGCTATATCCTAGCCATAAGAAGATCAACGGGGAGAATTAACACATTCTTAAAATACAAATAATATAAGTACAAAGACGGAATTAGTCCATTTTACCTATGAAGTGCAACTGAAGTAAAGTTAGTCGAGAATCTCTTTAAAAAATGATATTTTCGTGGCATGTGCGTCGTCTTTGAATTGAAATTCACAGGAATTAGCTAACGTTATAGCTATTCAAAATGGATGATGACGCACTTTTTTTCTCTCAGATACGAAAGTCTACACGAAAGAATACAATTTTAAAATGCAAATAATAAAAGTACAACGACAGAAATAGTACATTTTACCTCTGAAGCAATAACTGAAGTAAAGAAAAAAGTCAACACGGTAAATAATATATCTGCAGAACTTCTCGTGTGCGTCGTCTTCTAAGGTCACATGCAAAATGGATGACGGTGTCGAGCTACCCGCCCATTCAAGTTCAAACTTTTAGCCATGCACTAGAGACTAGCCTATTTTTTCTTTCACCAAAAAAATTGTTCACCTCTCTCCAAAGACTTAATAAATTTCGATTACGTTCACTTAAAATAATTGCACAAAAAAAAAATTGCAAGCCGTCCTTTAACAAAACTTGGTAACAAAAACATAATTCATCATAAACAACTGCTGTAAAGCACTTTTATAATGTCATTTTTCGCTGCTTTCATGCCAATGTCAGGGATTTTCAACCACCACTATGAAACGCTAACTTGCTAGCTTGCCAGATCTCTAACATCACATAAATAACTGCTTAGATCCATTTTTTTTAACTATATGCACTTTTTTATTTACCTCGTAACTTACCTTTATACATCAGATAGCATAGTCAGTGCCAAGAGAATATTCCTGCGTCATGTCTTGTCGTGTCTTGTCGTGTCGTCGTGAGCTGAATCAAAGAGAGCATATGATGTCAGACTTATTAAAGTACACTGAAAAAAGTAATAAGTAAATTTACTTAATTTTTATTTGGCAAGTTTTTGCACAAGCATTTTTCAAGTATATTTAACACATTTGGAAATTAAGTAAATCTACTTAACTAAGTTAAGTAAAAAAAATAAAATAATAATAAGTACATTTTATTGAGTAAAACTTAATTAAATAATATTAAATTAATGCATTTAGCAGACACTTTTATCCAAAGCAACTTACAGTGCATTCAGGCTAACAATTTTCACCTATCATGTGTTCCCGGGGAATCGAACCCCCAACCTTGCGTTTGCTAATGCAATGTTCTACCACTGAGCTACAGGAACACTTCAAGATCTTGTGAAAAATAAGTGAACATTTCACTTACTTACTTTTTTATTTTGGAAAAGTTTTTACACTAACAAAAAACCAGAAACAGATATTCTAGAAATTTCTAAATGTAAAATAATTTTTTTTCAAAACAGTTTTATCAAACGAGGGTAAATAAGTCTCTCACTTCTGTCCCTTTAAACCAGTTTACAGCAAAGACAGCACGAAGGACTGGATGCACATGATAAAAATTCTGCAATTAAGAAAACAGACAAAAGAAATAGCACTGTAAAACCCGACAAGTAAACTTTACTCAAACCGTTTGAGTAAATAGATTGCCTTGATTTAAACCATGTACGTTTTAAAACTTTGCATTCAAGTAATTAAGTGATTAACTAAGTGCTGATTGTGAATTAGTGATGAACAGCTGCTGTTAACAAACAGAATCACTGAAGAAAAGAGAAACACAAGAACTACTACAACTGACTTCAGACACAGACTTAGATGAAATCAACTGAAATAAAATACATGAAATCTCTCAAGATCTGATTAAACAACCCCACAAACAGCATCACCAGCTCCACTTATTAATAACCAGACTGACTTTATTTCTGTCAGACGTCTACAGAAGATCTTATTGAGAATGAACTAAGGTTTAGATGTTGATTTATTGTTTCATTTGAAGTAACCATGTTAGAGATCAGTGTTTGCTTTAGTTGGGCTCTTGACCCTTGATTTCTGTCTTAATCTTTTCTCTGGCTGTTATAACCGTGTGTTTCTAAAACACATCTGTCGTAACTCAAAAGCCCTTAAGAAATGCCTTCAGGTGCTAACTTGTACCTAGGTGTAGATTGTTATACTTTTGTGTCAGTGATGATAATCATCAATTATTGAACTGTACTGAGTCTAATCTCTGATGAAATATATGTTGTGTAATTTGATTGATTATAGTAGAAGTGATTCTAAGAGGAAATGGTTCTGTGATTAATCAGTTAATATGAATGACTTTTCATACAGTGTGGTCTTCTACAGTGTCAAACAGTCACACACAGACATCAATAATCAGAATATGAACCTCAACAATGGTGACCATAAAAAAAAATGCTGCAGAGCATGCTGGGAGCCATGGATGAGTTTTGTACTTCAATAGCACCCAGAATGCATTGCAGCATGTTTTTTCGTCACCATTGTAGAGGTTCATATTCTGATTATTGATGTCTGTGTTTGACCAGCTACTGGAATAGAAGAAAAAATTTATGTGTACAATAATGTTTAGAAAGTCATTTTTATATTAACTGATTATCACAGAATCACTGGCCCTTAATGCCACTTTTACTAGAATCATTTCCACTAATTACACAACACCTACTTCATTAGACTCCATACAGATAAATAATTGATGATTATCATCACCAATATAAAGTATAACAACCTACACCTAGGCAAAGTTTAACACCTGAAGGCTTTTCTTCTGGGCTATTTAGTTACAACAAATGTGTTTTAGAAACACACGGTTATAACAGCCAGAGAAAAGACTAAGACAGAAATCAAGGGTCAAGAGCTCAACTAAAGCAAACACTGATCTCTAACATGGTTACTTCAAATGAAACAATAAATCAACATCTAAACCTTAGTTCATTCTCAATAAGATCTTCTGTAGACGTCTGACAGAAATAAAGTCAGTCTGGTTATTAATAAGTGGAGCTGCTGATGCTGTTTGTGGGGTTGTTTAATCAGATCTTGAGAGATTTCATGTATTTTATTTCAGTTGATTTCATCTAAGTCTGTGTCTGAAGTCAGTTGTAGTAGTTCTTGTGTTTCTCTTTTCTTCAGTGATTCTGTTTGTTAACAGCAGCTGCTCATCACTAATTCTCAATCAGCACTTAGTTAATCACTTAATTACTTGAATTCAAAGTTTTAAAACTTACATGGTTTAAATAAAGGCAATCTATTTACTCAAACGGTTTGAGTAAAGTTTACTTATCGGGTTTTACAGTGCTATTTCTTTTGTCTGTTTTCTTAATTGCAGAATATTTATCACGTGCATCCATTCCTTCATGCTGTCTTTGCTGTAAACTGGTTTAAAGGGACAGAAGTGAGAGACTTATTTACCCTCGTTTGATAAAACTGTTTTGAAAAAAAAATATTTTACATTTAGAAATTTCTAGAATATCTGTTTCGGGTTTTTTGTTAGTGTAAAAACTTTTCCAAAATAAAAAAGTAAGTAAGTGAAATTTTCACTTATTTTTCACAAAATCTTGAAGTGTTCCTGTAGCTCAGTGGTAGAACATTGCATTAGCAAGTGCAAGGTTGAGGGTTCAATTCCCCGGGAACACGTGATAGGTGAAAATTGTTAGCTTGAATGCACTGTAAGTTGCCTTGGATAAAAGTGTCTGCTAAATGCATTAATTTAATATTATTTAATTAAATTTTACTCAATAAAATATACTTATTATTATTTATTTATTTTTAATTAACTTAGTTAAGTAGATTTACTTAATTTCCAAATGTGTTAAATTTACTTGAAAAATGCTTGTGCAAAAACTTGCCAAATAAAAATTAAGTAAATTTACTTATTACTTTTTTCAGTGTACGGAATATTCGCTGTTGGAACGTTATGTAATAATTTAAAATAGGTAATTACTATTTTGTTGGAAGAATATTTTCTTTTTTTGAAGAGAGAGCACTTACATGTAAAGTAGCCAGACTGAAGGCGCCTTCGTTCTCAGCTGAATAGGTATTTTTACAGTTATTTGCTGTCATATCACAGCAGATAGTTAATAGTCAGTGAGCGAATCCGCATTACTGTGATATTACAGTAAAACAATAAAAACAATATTTTACTGTAAAAAACCACAGTTAAATATTGTGAAAGTCTGGAAATATTTTACAGTGTAGTTATCAAAAGACATACACAATAAGTGATTATAACATGATAGTCAAATGTGTGGGTTACATATACATGAATATGGAGTTAAGCGATGGACTGATATTCATTTATAAGTCATCTTGGTCCATATATATGTAGAAAAGACAGTTTCTTTGTCATTATCTGACAAATATTTCTGTGGAGACCATGGTTCAAAGGCCCCTCCCCCCTTAAGAATTTCGGTCTGGTTCTGCTGGGGGAAGTCAAAGGATCTGGTGTATAACTCTCATGGGTTTACACGTGATGTCCGGCGTTGCCTATCAAATACGAACAACAAATTTGACAATCTCTTCTGCAAATTAAAATTGTCAATAATTGTTCTAGTGGTGTTAATGTTGAAAGCTGTTCTGTGAAAAAGTTGGTTGGTCATCTTGCTTGGGACTTGTGGCACTAGAACTGATTTATGACTTCCTGAGGAATTCAGCTCGTGTTTAAAACACAGCCCTGATCGACTCTTTAATTTGTCTGGTTCGACTCATTTCTGCTACAGTGTATATATATATATATATATATATATATATAAACAAATTAAATTAAATATTTCAAGAGGGGTTATCGTGTTTGTGTCCGTGTATAGTATGATACAAATACATACAAGCATGCTTACAGTCAAAACTGTTTACTAACATTATCAGCAATGTTAAGTCTCTGAGAAACTGTTTCTGTTTGTTCTGCAGGTGTGTCTGGTGCTGATAAAGTGAGGTCAGTAATGGAGGGAGATTCTGTCACTCTGAACCCTGATCTTAATCGGATACAGGGATTTAATCTGATAGAGTGGAGGTTTGGCAGTCAGGGCTCTATGATTGCTAGTATTGTTGGAAAAACAATCTCATATGAAGATGAGGAGATATTTAAAGATCGACTGCAGCTGGATCAGACTGGATCTCTGACCATCAAGAACATGAGAACCAAACACTCTGGACTTTATAAAGCGGAGATCAGCCACAGCACTGGGACGTTGTTCACAAAAATCATTGTTACCATCTATGGTAAACATAATTTTGGTCACACTTTATATTACCTGTCTTACATTTACCTTTACATTACCTGATATGTGCTTATGTCAAAAAATTATATGGTGCTTTTTCATTAATTTATTTACCTACTTTTGTAACCTGTGATGCTTTTTGTCAGTTCATTGATAAATTAAAGTTAGAAAGTACAGCATTTATTCAAAATAGAGATGTTTTCTTGCTGTATCAAGCTTAACTACCACTATTTCTATCATTGATTAATTAAAATGAATTTCTTTACAAAAAAATGAATAAATAAATAAATACTTACCTCAAGCTTTTGAACGGTATATTGTTACAAAAGATATATTTTAAATAAATGTTTCACAAGTTTCTTGAATGAGGTCAAATGAATGACTAATTAATGAGTTAATTTTTATTAACTAACATTAACAAAGATAAATAAATAGTGTAATAAGTGTATTGTTCATTGTTTGTTCATGTAAATTAAAACCTAACTGATGTTAAAAATGACACCTTATTGTAAAGTGTTCACAAGTAAACCGATTCAAAGTGCAACCAGCAATTATGAGTTATGTAGAGCACATTTGCAACGTACCTGTCTCGCTCAAGTCCAAAGCTGTTCTGATGAGAGTGAGACGCGATTGGGCAATTCAGTTAAAGGAAGTGACATGACACTACATAAAATACCATACATTATTTTAAAACAAATATACACCGCTTCCATATGGTCCTATAAGTTTACTAATAATGTCATGTATGGTGAACCATGAAAATAAAAATAAAATAAATATAATTTCTTGGAAAAATTTAAGTTTGCTCAAACTCAATGGTCAAACTCAAAACAGTACACATTGAATGCAGACAAGTGCAGTGATTCAGACAGTGAAATGTTGCTGCGTTGTGATATGAAATTAGACATCTTGTTGCCAGTCAAATTAATCACCAATATCTAACTGCTGTACATGTCAAACTGATTATTTTTAATTAATTAATTTGCATATCTAAGCAGAAATAACCAACTGTAAGTCTTAAGTTTGTAGTTATGTGAGTAATGGTGTTCAGTTTGTTGAATGTAACTGTAAATCTGTTTCTTGTAGAGTCTCCGGCTGTTATTGATGCTGGTGTAGCTGAATTGAAGCTCATGTCAGTGAAGGAGGGAGATCCTGTCATTCTTCAGACTGATGTTCCTCAATTAACCGGAGATATGCTGATAGTGTGGAGGTTTGGAGATGAAAGAAAACTCATAGCTAAACATGATTTAGAGGCCGAGAGCTCACAATTATATTATGATGATGAGAGATTCAGAGACAGACTGAAGCTGGATCAGACTGGATCTCTGATCATCACAAACACCAGCACCATTGACTCTGGAGAATATAAAGTGAAGATCAGCAGCAACAAACAGACTTTATACAAGAGATTCTCTGTTACTGTCAGTGGTGAGTAACTCAAGACTTTTGACAATGATTGTTTATCAGCTGCCAGTGAATAATTCAGCCGGTGTGATACTAAAGCGCTCATATTATGTGCACTTAAACTTAGTGTAACTTTCAGAGTGCAAAATGTTTTCCCCAGACCTTTTATTAAAGGGGTCATACACTGAAAAAAGTAATAAGTAAATTTACTTAATTTTTATTTGGCAAGTTTTTGCACAAGCATTTTTCAAGTAAATGTAACACATTTGGAAATTAAGTAAATCTACTTAACTAAGTTAAGTAAAAAAAATAATAATAATAATAAGAACATCTTATTGAGTAAAATTTAATTAAATAGTATTAAATTAATGAATTTCGCAGACACTTTTATCCAAACCAACTTACAGTGCATTCAGGCTAACAATTTTCACCTATCATGTGTTCCCGGGGAATCGAACCCCCAAACCTTACACTTGCTAATGCAATGTTTTACCACTGAGCTACAGGAACACTTCAAGATCTTGTGAAAAATAAGTGAAAATTTCACTTACTTACTTTTTTACTTTGTAAAAGTTTTTACACGAACAAAAAACCCGAAACAGATATTCTAGAAATTTCTAAATGTAAAATATTTTTTTTCAAAACAGTTTTATCAAATGAGGGTAAATAAGTCTCTCACTTCTGTCCCTTTAAACCAGTTTACAGCAAAGACAGCACGAAGGACTGGATGCACATGATAAATATTCTGCAATTAAGAAAACAGACAAAAGAAATAGCACTGTAAAACCCGATAAGTAAACTTTACTCAAACCGTTTGAGTAAACAGATTGCCTTGATTTAAACCATGTAAGTTTTAAAACTTTGCATTTAAGTAATTAAGTGATTAACTAAGTGCTGATTGAGAATTAGTGATGAACAGCTGCTGTTAACAAACAGAATCACTGAAGAAAAGAGAAACACAAGAACTACTACAACTGACTTCAGACACAGCCTTAGATGAAATCAACTGAAATAAAATACATGAAATCTCTCAAGATCTGATTAAACAACCCCACAAACAGCATCACCAGCTCCACTTATTAATAACCAGACTGACTTTATTTCTGTCAGACGTCTACAGAAGATCTTATTGAGAATGAACTAAGGTTTAGATGTTGATTTATTGTTTCATTTGAATTAACCATGTTAGAGATCGGTGTTTGCTTTAGTTGGGCTCTTGACCCTTGATTTCTGTCTTAGTCTTTTCTCTGGCTGTTATAACCATGTGTTTCTAAAACACATTTGTTGTAACGCTAAAGCCCAGAAGAAAGGCCATCAGGTGTTAACCTGTACCTAGGTGTAGATTGTTATACTTTATGTTGGTGATGAGAATCATCAGTTATTGATCTGTATGGAGTCTAATCTCTCATGAAAAAGATGTTGTGTAATTTGATTATAACCTGAGAGCAAGTGGTTCTGTGATAATCAGTTAATCTGAATAACTTTTCAAACAGTTTGGTCTTCTACGGTGTCAAACAGTCACACACAGACATCAATAATCAGAATATGAACCTCAACAATGGTGACCATAAAAAAAATCCTGCAGAGCATGCTGGGAGCCATGGATGAGTTCTGTACTACAATAGTACCCAGAATGCACTGCAGCATGTTTTTTTCGTCACCATTGTAGAGGTTCATATTCTGATTATTGATGTCTGTGTTTGACCAACTACTGGTCTGGCATGGAAGAAATATGTATGTGTACAAAATGTTTAGAAAGTCATTTTTATATTAACTGATTATCACAGAATCACTGGCTCTTAATGTTACTTTTACTAGAATGACTTCTACTAATTACACAACATCTACTTCATTAAACTCCATACAGATAAATAATTGATGATTATCATCACCAATATAAAGTATAACAATCTACACCTAAAGTACAGGTTGACACCTGATGGCTTTTCTTCTGGGCTTTTGAGTTACAACAAATGTGTTTTAGAAACACACGGTTATAACAGCCAGAGAAAAGACTAAGTCAGAAATCAAGGGTCAAGAGCACAACTAAAGCAAACAGTGATCTCTAACATGGTTACTTCAAATGAAACAATAAATCAACATCTAAACCTTAGTTCATTCTCAATAAGATCTTCTGTAGACGTCTGACAGAAATAAAGTCAGTCTGGTTATTAATAAGTGGAGCTGGTGATGCTGTTTGTGGGGTTGTTTAATCAGATCTTGAGAGATTTCATGTATTTTATTTCAGTTGATTTCATCTAAGGCTGTGTCTGAAGTCAGTTGTAGTAGTTCTTGTGTTTCTCTTTTCTTCAGTGATTCTGTTTGTTAACAGCAGCTGTTCATCACTAATTCTCAATCAGCACTTAGTTAATCACTTAATTACTTGAATGCAAAGTTTTAAAACTTACAGGGTTTAAATCAAGGCAAACGATTTGAGTAAAGTTTACTTATCGGGTTTTACAGTGCTATTTCTTTTGTCTGTTTTCTTAATTGCAGAATATTTATCACGTGAATCCATTCCTTCGTGCTGTCTTTGCTGTAAACTGGTTTAAAGGGACAGAAGTGAGAGACTTATTTACCCTCATTTGATAAAACTGTTTTGAAAAAAAATATTTTACATTTAGAAATTTCTAGAATATCTGTTTCGGGTTTTTTGTTAGTGTAAAAACTTTTACAAAGTAAAAAAGTAAGTAAGTGAAATTTTCACTTATTTTTCACAAAATCTTGAAGTGTTCCTGTAGCTCAGTGGTAGAACATTGCATTTGCAAGTGTAAGGTTTGGGGGTTCGATTTCCCCGGGAACACATGATAGGTGAAAATTGTCAGCCTGAATGCACTGTAAGATGCTTTGGATAAAAGTGTCTGCTAAATGCATTAATTTAATATTATTTAATTAAATTTTACTAAAAAAAAAAAGTACTTATTATTATTTTATTTTTTTACTTAACTTAGTTAAGTAGATTTACTTAATTTCCAAATGTGTTAAATTTACTTGAAAAATGCTTGTGCAAAAACTTGCCAAATAAAAATTAAGTAAATTTACTTATTACTTTTTTCAGTGTATGATGCGATTCAAATTTTTCCTTTCTCTTTGGATGGGTTAAAAGCTCTTGGTCCATTAAGAAATTCTGTAAAGTTGCAAAGTTATAAAGTCTCAAATCCAAAGAGATATTCTTTATAAAAGTTAAGAGTCAACCACACCCCCCTAAAACAGTTAATTCTAACCCGCCCCTACATATCTGTCACAATGTGGGAAGTGGGAAATTTTGATTCGTTCAAGAGATTAATTTATTTTCAGTTCGTTCTTTTTCGTTTTTCGTTCGTTTTTTTTTTTTACTTTAATGTACTGGACTGTTTCAGTGCCTTAAACACAAGTGAGTACAATTAATTTCTACTTAACTGAAATTGAGATATTTATGAATTATGTCAAGTAATACTGAGTAAATATAAAAAAAATGTTATACCTCACCTCCAGGTATTTTAATAAAGTGTCTGACTATAGTGTTTTTGCTCACTCAGCTTCTCAAAACTTCCCAAAATGCTTGCTCTCCTGGAAGTCAACAGAAGACATAAATGCTTATTTTATGCATTTAAATGGTTAATTTTCACGTGTTTTTGTATAAGTGCACTGTGCTAACATTCATTTGTGCATTAAAGGGTTAGTTCACCCAAATATTAAAATTATGTCATTAATGACTCACCGTCATGTCGTTCCAAACCCGTAAGACCTCCTTAGTCAGAGAGCTTTCTGTCCCTCCATTGAAAATGTGTGAACGGTATACTGTCCATGTCCAGAAAGGTAAGAAAAACATCATTAAAGTAGTCCATGTGACATCAGAGCACACACATTGGAATTTGCGGCCATCAGGACGCCACAGAGACTGGGGCCCGGGCGTGGCAAAGGGGCTCTACAGCGCCCCCTGGAACAACGTCAGAAATCTTGAACCATAGCTCACACACACTTGCATATATTTATATGAAACTCAGTACACTAATAGATCTCTTTGAGCTGAACAACTTTCGCGCTCTATGTCATAGGCTCCACCCAACAGGAAGTCAGCTATCCAGGGCTGTTCATAAAAAGCATGCTCTGGAATTTGATATACTTGTCATAGGTTTTTTACTTGATTGCCACCAAACTCGGTGAACATGATCTCAAGACATTGGGGATGAAAAATTGCGAGGGGATTTTTGATATCTTGAACGGTTTGCCCGTGGCGAGGCGTTGAAATTAGGGCAAAAAATTAGAAACAGGAAATGCCTAATAACATCCACATACATTTCTTGAGTTTCATCAAACTTCATTGGTTTGTTCGTTGTATGATACCGATCGTTTATATGTGACTATTAAGAGTCAACATTATAGCGCCACCAACTGGCAGCAGGAAGTGTGTCATTTTCCAAATGCTTTAAATTCAGCATCTTATTTTTACTCTATTTGCTTCAAACTTCATCAGAATAATGACAAAACACGCCCGATGAAAATCTGATGTGGGGATATTGATATCTAATATAGTGTTGCCATGGCAACGTGTCAAACTTGAATAATCTGTTATGGTGAGTTTGAGGCAGATAACAAGCTCAGATTTACATGAAAGTCAAAACACATATCAGTATTATTGATAGCTAGACAATGGCAAAAGCTTGTAAAAGGGCGTGAAGGAGGCACTCTATAGCGCCACCTTTTGTCAAAAGTGGGGGTGTTAGTTTTAGCTACAGACACCAAACTTGGTACATAAATTGTTCTAATCAAGACGGACAACTTTCTAATTCACTGTCATAAGCTACAATCAACAGGAAGTCAGCTATTTTGATTTGAATGTGTATTTTTGAGATTTTACAGTTGTGAATTAATGCATACTCCTCACAGGGGAAGTACACTATACCCACCAAACTTTGTCTACATGAAGAAAAAACATTGAAGAACTTAAATTGCGAACGGATTTTGGTTAGCTTGAACGGTTTTGTCGTAGTGAATTTTTGAAATGACAGTAAAAAGGGAATCATTAATTGTCTTATATTTTTAAATTGCAGCTTCCAAAAACTTAAAAACATTTTTTTCATACAGACATCAAATCATTCTGAGGACATATGCATAGTTTCATGACTTTACAACACTATATGATTAAAAGAAAATAAAAAAACTGTCAGACATCTCAACTCACTCTGTCCCTCTGTTTGAGGAATGTATGTGTGCTGACTGAGTGTGTGTGTGTGTGTGTGTGTGTGTGAGAGAGAGAGAGTGGGGGATGGGCATGAGCTGAGTGGCAGACAGACAGAGAGAGAGAAAGAGAGAGAGAGAGACTTAAACCTCTCTTTAATCACCAGAAAAAAAAAGTATTTTAAATTGTTATTTTTTGTTGTTGTTGCTAACTGTGCTGTTTTCATTACAGCTTAAGAAATCTCTTAGGCCTTATCATTTTCTGACAGTTTCAGGAATTAAAAACAAATTCTGTGCTGCAAATAATAATTTCAAACTCATTTGATACTGACCTATTCCATCCTGTGACATGACAATTTTTAAAATCTCATGGATGTAACAGTAAAACTGTTCAGCTCACAGATGAAGACTAAGCTGTAATGCAAGCAGAACTTTCACAAATGCTTATAAGTAATTAAAGGGTTTTATAACACTGTAAAATAATGTCTAATTTGTTAACATTAGTAAATGCATTGGTAACACTTTATAATAACTGCACTCATTAGTAAATAGTCAGTTCATGCTTTATAAAGTCTTGTCCCAACTTAAATAGTCATTAGTAAGCAGCTTATAAATACAGCTATAAATAGCTTGATCTTGGTTTATAAGCACATTTATAAAAAAGGAGAGTAAAGGGTCAGTTATCTTCCTATGAAAAATAAAAAATAACAGAGGTGGGAAGTCCAGGTGCCAAAGAGTAAAAGTCCTGCCATATTTTTGTTCCACCCATGAACTCATCAGCCGATTTCATCAGAGGAGGAACCAAGTCATTCCTTCCAAGTCACAAACGAGTCTTGAGTCAAATCACAAGTCCTCAAAGAGTTAAAGTTAATGAGATAATTAAGTGATTAATTAAATGATGATTGTGCATTAATGATTAACACCTGCTGTTATTGAGAATTACAGAGGATCAGATGGTGATGTTTTATGTACCCTATGCCAAGGGTACAAAAGCTGTAACCTTGAGGGTACACTCTCAGAAAATAAAGTACATAATTGTACCTTTAAGGGTACAATAGCTTGTCACTGGTGCTGTACCCTTGTGATTTATAGCATAAGAGACCAGTTTTGTACAGAGGTGGGAAGTCCAGGGGCCAAAGAGTAAAAGTCCAGCAGCTGATTTCACCAGAGGAACAAGTCTTTCATTCCAAGTTACAAACGACTCTCAAGTTAAATCCCAAGTCCTCAAAGAGTTAAAGTTAATGAGATAATTAAGTGACTATTGAATGTGCATTAGTGATGAACACCTGCTGTTATTGAGAATTACAGAGGATCAGATGTGGATGTTTTATTGGTTAAAAAGATGTCACCATCATGGAGATCAGTGTTTGGTTTAATTGTGCTCTTGACCCTTGACTTGTTGTGCTAGATCTCTCTCTGTAGCTCTGCATGGGTTGTTGTGGAGAAGACAGAACTGTGACATATGAATAACATATAGTTACAATGAGCTGGTTTAACTATATCTCAAATATTTTTATCTTCTTTCTTATCACATGTCTAGGCTTTGAATAATTCCAGTGAAACTACAGCATGCACACAAAAAAAGCATTGCTCTAATATTTACAGAATATGGATTTTTTTTTTTGTAACACATATAAAAGTTTGAACGCCAGTGCTTTTTAGACACACACACAGATATCAAGAACCAGCATATGAATCTCTACAATGGTTACAATCAACAAAATGCTTCATGTTGCAATACATAAATTACTCCCACAATGCACTGCAGTATGAATAATTTTCACCACTGTTGAGGATCACATGATAAATGTTCATGGCTAAATGCCTAAATCCATTTTTTTCCCTTAAAATTGAAGTGTTATAAAGCATTATATGGTGGCATTTGCATAATGAGATTTCTCTCTTTTTGTGAAAGTGACATACAGTTAAGTGTGGTGACCCGTACTCAGAAATCATATTCTGTATTTAACCCATCCAAAGTGCACAGACAGAGCAGTGAATTCACGGCAGTTCTCTCTAACAACTAAGCCACGAACTCTTCTCATATAATCAAGAAATTTAATCAAGATCATACAGTCATCAAAAGCATAAGTTTACTGGTAGATCAAGAGTTGTATAAGCATTGCACAAATGTTTGCTGCAAAACAATAACGCAATTGTATAGAAGCAAATTTGTGAAAACCGCTTAAAGGCTCAAGATATCAACTGAAGCAAATACTCACCACAATTATGGTGGCAAAGGTTTTTTTTTTTCATCCAAGGCTGTGCTTAAAGTCAGTTGTAGTTCTTGTGTTTCTCTTTTCTTCAGTGATGTTGATTGTAAACAGCAGGTGTTCATCACTAATGCATCTTCATTTAATCAGTCACTTAATTATCTCATTAACTTTAACTCTTTGAGGACTTGGGATTTGACTCAAGACTCGTTTGTGACTTGGAAGGAATGACTTGGTTCCTCCTCTGATGAAATCGGCTGATGAGTTCATGGGTGGAATAAACATATGGCAGGACTTTTACTCTTTGGCACCTGGACTTCCCACCTCTGAAAAATAAACAAACAACAACACAGATTGATACAGAACTCAGAAATGTTATTGTGGATTTATGATAAAATCAGACACAAGTAGTTCACACCAAACTTTTTCAACATGATGCCAATATACTGAAGATGTTCAGTTGTGAATGGGTTTAGGATACCTTAAATGGTGTGGTCATAGCGATTTATTAAAGTAACATAAAAAAATACAATAGTTATTTTACTATATCTTTAACATTCTTCATTCCAACTCTTCATAATTTTTATATACGTAGAAGTCATCATTTGAAACAAGCACAGTAAGTTTCATAGCTTTATCATTTTCAAGAGCCAGCATAAAATTTAAACTATCATAACTTATAAGTCAAGCTTGCAATTCTTAGTACCAATAATGGCCACCAGATGGAGCTATAGGATTACTTTTAAATAATTATTGTAGAAACGAGAATGATTTAAATCATTTATAGAAATCTTTCAAAGAAAAATAATATGTATTTTACTGATAAAATGACCCTCACTTAATTAGAATAACAAGCTGAAGTATTGTGAAATACTGTGTATTAAGAATAATTCTTAATAGGTTTTATGGACAGATAAGTTTCGAGTGACTCTTGAAGGTTCAGCACCACATCCTCTTTTACCACTGTTTAAAGAATGTATCTTACAGAACAGGTGCGAATGGATTTTGGATAGCTTGAATGGTTTTGTCATGGTGATTTTTTGAAATAACAGTAAAAAAGTAACCAGTAAATGTCTTTTATTTTTTTAAGTGCAGCTTCTAAACACTTTAAAAAAAATTACACATAGAAGACAAGTCATGCTGAGGAAATATGCATAGTTTCATGACTATACAACACTATATGGATGATAGAAAATTAAAAAACTATCATACATCTGATGTCACTCTGTCACTGTGGATAATGTGTGTGTGTGTGTGTGTGTGTGTGTGTGTGTGTGTGTTTGTGTGTTAAGTGTGTGTGCTGAGTTTGTGTGAATGTGTGGGAGAGGGGATGGGCTTGGTGTCAGAGAGAGAGAGAGAGAGAGAGAGAGAGAGAGGGAGGGAGACTTAATCATCTCTTTAATCACCAGAATGATAGGTTAATAAAATCATTACAAAACACTAATAAATTATTGAGAGAGAGAGAGAAACATATCAGAGTAAACATCTCTTTAATCACCAGCAGAAAAAAATAAGTAATTTTGTGTTGTTGTTGTTATTGTTGTTGTTGTTGTTTTTTCATCATTACAGCTTAAGAAATATCTTAGGCCTCAACAGCAACAGTTGCTGCTTTATATAGCCTTCTCCCAAATTAATAGTAATTAGTAAGCATTTTATAAATACAGCTATAATTAAATTGTTCATGGTTTATATGCACATTTATTTTGAGGAGATTAAAGGCTGTAATCTTCCTAAGAAAAAATAATATAAAAAAATAAAAAATAAAAAAATAAACAAACACAGAACTCAGAAACATTTATTTCAAGATGCAATAAAAGAAAACTTTACACTATATATATATACAATTGCATAAGTTTATATTTAAGTTTTTTATCAAGTGTACAGCTAATAATAATAATAATAATAATAATAATAATAAGGCATTTTATATAATGCGCCTTTCAAACCACTCAAGGTCACTGTACAGCAAGTAACAACAGTAACAATATTAAAACAAAAAATAACAGCAAATAACAATGTCAATAAAAAAAGCAATAATATTAGTAAATGTTTAGCATTAAACTGTAAATGCTTATGCCCGCTGGGCAAAGTTTTCCCCATGCCACCGGGGTGGGGTTGCACTGATGGCTTGAGCCCGCCATCGCTGCTTGCAGCTATATTTTTGAATTTGTTCTGTGAATTATCCCTTTAAGTGGGTCACACATCAAATGTGAAGCACTGTGGCTAATTAAGTCTTGCACAGACAGGACTTTCTTTCAAAGAAAACCGAATTTAAAAGCAGTGTATATATATAAATATGTGTATATATACAGCCACAAATTAAATTAAATATTTCAAGAGGGGTTATCGTGTTTAGGACTTGGTTAGGAAAGTAAATAAGTGTATGCATACAAATTAAACAACTGCATAATTCATTAAAAATAGTAGTATACCGAATTGAATAGCAAGTGCTATAAAATAGTATGATACTAATACATACATGCATGCTTACAGTCAAAACTGTTTACGAAGATGCACGGAGGTCGTACTGGTCTTACAAATGAAAAATACATATCTGATTGTGCCTTATATTGTGATCTTGAATTGCAGAATATATTTTAGTACATGAATTTGAAAGACATTCTTTTGTGCTGCATGTGCATGCAGAGTTTCCAACTGTAATCACCTTTTTTAGTAATTTCAGGACTTGCTGATGACACAACAAGGTTTGTATGTTCATAGTTTCTTGTGCAGGCTATTTATGATGAAGTGATGTGGCGTGTGCCACATATTTGGTGTTGTTGAAGAGTGTTAACCAAGAGCAGAGTAAAATGGCTGATGGGAAAGGAAAGTGTGATTTACTGACATATAGTCTAACATCTCATCAGACCGCAGTTCACAGTTGATCTACTGAAGCTCATTTGACTGCTTTAGCTTTTCTCGCCTGACACTGAGGTGGGTGTTTGACAATTATCCTGTTTGTTTTAGTCATAAAGAGATATGCTGGTTCCGCATCTAAATAAGTGTAACCCAGGTAGGGTTATTATGTTGAGTTAATAACAGAATGGGTTAATGATGGGTAAAATAAACAAGTTATTATTAAGTAAATAATATCTAATTCATGAGAAGGGTTCATTTTGAATACTGTAATTCCTCAAATAAAAACCAGTAGTCAAATAAACGCCGGGCCTCTTATAGTGGCCGGGGGCGTGGTCAACACAGACAAATAAAGGACAGTCTTAAATAAAGGCCGGGGGCGTGGTCAACACAGACAAATAAAGGACAGTCTTAAATAGTGGCCGGGGGCGTGATCAACACAGACAAATAAAGGACAGTCTTAAATAGTGGCCGGGGGCGTGGTCAACACAGACAAATAAAGGACAGTCTTAAATAAAGGCCGGGGGCGTGGTCAACACAGACAAATAAAGGACAGTCTTAAATAGTGGCCGGGGGCGTGATCAACACAGACAAATAAAGGACAGTCTTAAATAGTGGCCGGGGGCGTGGTCAACACAGACAAATAAAGGACAGTCTTAAATAAAGGCCGGGGGAAAATTTGTGCAGCAGAGCCAGATAACGAACGTACACGCCCACTGCCGGAGCGTTTCTCGTTCTCGAGTCAAGAACTGGTTGCATCGGTTTTCGGATCACCAGTACACTGAACCAAGCGTTTCTGTCGGACGAGTCAGATTCGAGAACCGAGGAGCTGATGATACTGTGCATGCGTGATTCAGCGTGAAGCAGACTGACACAGAGCGCGTCTGAACCGAACTGATTCTTTTGGTGATTGATTCTGAACTCATTCTGTGCTAATGTTATGATCTCTGTCCGCTGGAAAGTAAAACGCGTTATTTAAAACAATTACTTATCAAATAGATTGAATTAGAAATAACGGCCTGCCTCTAATAAAAGCCCTCTTCAAATAAAAGCCTGTTACCTTCTGCAGTTCAGGTTAATATAGGCCCCGGCTATTATGATACATAAGGGAGTACATCAGCCATGCTTATGTACATGTGTTATTTTGTGTTTCAGTTGAGAACTACAATTTAAAGCACTGTTTCTTTAAGAATTACGGTGATACTTTGTATGTAATGCTCTTGCGGAAAATGTGCTATTGCCTAGCAAGTTTGTATTGTTTTTTGCCTTTGTTTAAAGGTTGTTGTTTTATTTGTTCCCACCTTCACAAGTGAGAGTGTGATTCTGATTGGACGAGAGAAAAAAAAGGAGAACAGAGCGATACGCATGAGAGTGTTGCTCGGATGGTGGAGAAGAAAATGTACATTTACATGAAAATAAGTTGTTGAAACTTATATTTCTTCATATCGGAGAGTTTAAGGACATTCATGAAAATGTATGCACGTTACTCTGGACGCGTATAAGCCGGTTCTCTTTTGTAGTGTTGAGTTCAGTCGTCAGTGTGAGAATATGCAATAGACAATCACATTTATTTACCCATTTTTTTTATTTTATTTTACTGTGTATAAATAAACCTAAAGGCTAATTTTGTTATACTTACCCATTTGTGTTATTGAAGTCATTAAGATAGCATTAGTGCATAGTCGAGAGACAATGAACCCTGTGTGCTGCCCTGGTTATAATCAGAGCATAGGAGGCACTACACAATTTGGGGGCTCATCTGGGATAATTATTCTCTCCCGAAAATCCTGAATATTAAGATTAAGCATTCAGTAGAAGAAAAGGGGGCTTACTGACTATTCTTTCCAAGATTCAAAATGGCCTTCAAGAGTGATTCACTTTTACATTTACATTACATTTACATTACATTTAATAATTTAGCAGACGCTTTTATCCAAAGCGACTTACAAATGAGAACAATAGAAGCAGTCAGGTCAACAAGAGAACAACAACAGAATATAAGTGCCATGACAAGTCTCAGTTAGTCTAGTATAGAACGCATAGCCAGGTGTATATAATTTTTTTTTTTTTTTTTTTTTATTAAATGAAAAAGACAAGAAAAGGAAAAGTACTGGTGTTAGTAGGTTAAGTGCAGGCGAAAAAGATGAGTCTTTAGATGTTTCTTGAAAATGAGTAAAGACTCAGCTGTACGAATTGAGATTGGGAGGTCATTCCACCAGCTGGGCACAGTCCAGGAAAAGGTCCGTGAGAGTGATTTTGAATTTCTTTGGGATGGCACCACAAGGCGTTGTTCACTTGCAGAGCGCAAACTTCTGGAGGGCACATAAGATTTAACCAGTGAGTTTAGGTAAGTTGGTGCCGTGCCAGTGGTCGTCTTGTAGACAAGCATCAGTACCTTGAATTTGATGCGAGCAGCTACTGGTAGCCAGTGTAACCTGATGAGGAGAGGAGTAACATGAGCTTTTTTTGGCTCATTGAAGACAACCCTCGCTGCTGCATTCTGGATCATTTGCAGAGGCTTGACAGTACATGCAGGAAGGCCCGCCAGGAGAGCATTACAATAGTCCAGTCTGCAGGACCGGGTCGTTGTAGCAATGTGGTCAGTGAAGCTTAATTGATGATCCATCACAACTCCTAGGTTTCTGGCTGTCCTCGAAGGAGTTATGGTTGACGAGCCCAGCTGTATAGAGAAGTTGTGATTAATCAATGGGTTAGCTGGAATCACCAGTAGTTCAGTCTTTGTAAGGTTAAGCTGAAGGTGATGGTCATTCATCCAGCTAGAAATGTCACTCAGACAGGCTGAAATGCGAGCAGCTACCGTCGGGTCATCAGGCTGGAATGAGAAGTAGAGTTGGGTGTCATCAGCATAGCAGTGATAAGAAAAGCCATGCTTCTGAATGACAGATCCTAAAGATGTCATGTAGATGGAGAAGAGAAGTGGTCCAAGTACTGAGCCTTGAGGAACCCCAGTAGCAAGGTGGTGTGACTTAGAAACATCACCCCTCCAAGACACACTGAAGGATCTGTCAGAGAGGTAGGACTTAACCCACAGGAGAGCAGTTCCAGAGATTCCCATCTTTCTGAGGGTGGACAGGAGAATCTGGTGATTAACAGTGTCAAAAGCAGCAGACAGGTCCAGTAAGATGAGTACCGAGGATTTTGAAGCTGCTCTTGCTAGTCGCAGGGCTTCAGCAACCGAGAGCAGAGCAGTCTCAGTTGAGTGGCCACTTTTGAAGCCAGATTGGTTGCTGTCCAGGAGGTTGTTCTGTCCAAGGAACATAGAAAGCTGGTTGAACACAGCTCGCTCAAGTGTCTTTGCAATGAATGGAAGAAGGGATACCGGTCTGTAGTTTTCAAGAAGCGCTGGATTTAGAAATGGTTTCTTGAGCAGTGGGCTTACCCGAGCCTGCTTGAATGCTAAGGGAAATGTTCCAGATTGAAGAGAGGAGTTGATAATGTGAGTAAGTGAAGGTATGACTGAAGAAGAGATCGCTTGAAGGAGGTGAGTGGGGATAGGATCAAGTGGACAGGTAGTAGGATGATTGGACAGGAGAATTTTGGAGACGTCCATCTCTGAGAGTGGGGAGAAGAAGGATAAAGAGTGTGCATCAGTCATTGTGAAGTTTTCCTCAGTCTGTGGTGTGGAGAATTGTTCACTGATGGATCTTGTCTTATTTGTGAAGAAAGCTGCAAAGTCGTCCGCTGTAAGAGTCGATGGAGGAGGTGGAGGCGGCGGATTAAGAAGAGAAGAGAAAGTCTTGAATAGTGTCCGAGGGTCACAGCAGCTGTTAATTTTGTTGTGGTAGTAGGATGTTTTAGCTGTAAAGACATTTGCAGAGAAGGAAAAGAGGAGAGATTGATACACACTGAGGTCCGTAGAGTTTTTTGATTTCTGCCATTTCCTCTCTGCAGCCCTGAGTTTAGAGCGATGTTCACGGAGAACCTCGGACAGCCAGGGGGCAGATGGGGCAGTGCGTGCTGGTCTAGACAACAGTGGGCAAAAGTTGTCCAAGCAAGATGTTAAAGTGGAGCAAAGAGTGTCCGTAGCACTGTTAGTGTCCAGAGCAGAAAACTAATTTTTGTCTGTTGAACTCTCAAACTGGTGCAAGGAAGCTGTAATTGAGGAAAGCCATGCTATCATGTTAATGTGAGTACCTGCAACAACTGATGTGGCATGTATTAAAGAGGCTGTCGAAACTATAAAAGCGGTAGGCAGAGTGAGAGTTAGAGACTCTAAAAAGGGACAAAGCCCAGATACTGTGTCGATATTGTGTGAATGCCGTGAAGTAATAGATCCTAACCGCATTCCAGCTGAATTGCTGAGAGCCAAAGGGGAAGAGATGTGGAGGCACCTTCATTGTAGCACCTTTTGATGTACCTGCATTCGGGTGTTCTGAGAAATTGGCAAAATTTCTGCACGAGGAAGGAAAATCCATGACTGACTTGGAATCTTTAATTCCATTCAACCAGTTCCAGTGCTGGTTCACCCGAGTCCATTATACGTGCAGTTGGGGACATTCTGGAAAAAAACAAAGCCCTCTGGAGACTCTAATGCTTATAGGAGATTGGGTATGTTTTCTGATACAATTCCTACCCCGTCGGGAGAAGAAAATCTTGAGAACTTGATGGAACAGGCCAGATTAATGACAGCTGAATGTGAGTGTTCAGAAAAAGAAAAGTGGCAATGGATAATGAAGAGTTTGAAAGGCCCTGCTCTTGAGTGAAGGCGGTAAGGTGACTTCCTGAAACGAATAGAGAAATCGTTGACAAAGGTGGTGCAAAAAGGCGGGTTGATATGTCACATGATGGATAAGGTGAGGTTTGAACAGCTAATCAGAGGTGCTGCTTTCGGCTCAGACGTGATGTTATTACAGCTGAGGATATGAGAACGGAAAACCAACCTCCAACTTTCTTGGAGTTATTTAATGAGTTAAAAACAGTTGAAGAGAATGAACTTGCACGTCGTAGAATCGGAACATCAGTGAAATCAATAAATCTGAAATCCGATGATAATCTGGAATCGGAAGTAGTTAAGCAACTCTGAGCTGAACTTCAGGAGCTGAAAGACAATATGAGAGATGATTCAGCTAAAGTCCCTTGTTGCATCCATGAGGATAGATCCTAAAGAAAAGCTGGGAAAGCAAAGAGTGGATACTCATGGAGAGTCTGAAGTGAAAGAGTTAAAGAAACAAATTCACAAGTTGAATAAACAGTTGGAGGTGATGAGTATCAGTTCAACTGCTAAGCCTGTTCAAACTAAAACTAGGCTGGACTTCAGAGCAATGCTTTTGCAACACAATGAGAAACCAATGAAGTGTAAGGAGGATTTCTACTGTTATCATTGCGGGGAAGATGGACATATAGCCACTAAGAGCAACGCACCAGAGAATACTGGCAAAGTCATACAAAAGATGGTGAAATCCCTCCGAAGGGCTAAAACAGAAGTGAGCAGAGCGAAGGAAGATCCTGTTGCTTCTCGTGGTCCAGATTGTTTCTCCAAGAAGGGACTAACTGATGTCAGAGAGAAGGAATGTGTGCCTATGGATCTAGTGGGACCGGTCTCAACCATTTAAGTGGAATTGAATGGATGTCCATGCAGTGCTTTACTGGACAGTGGTTCTCAAGTTACCATTGTTTTTGAACAGTGGCATTCCAAGTACTTACCACAGATTTCCATTCAACCTTTGACTGGATTATCTATCTGGGGACTGGGGACTGAGTGCCTGTAACTATACTTTTAAGGAATACATTCTAGTGGATGTATCATTTCCTGAGTCACTTATTGGAGTGAAAGAAACAGTACCTGTCTTAGCATTGGTGTGTCCAGAACCACAAGATCCTCAACAGGTTCCTGCAATCAATGAAAGTTTTTTTTTTTTTTTTCCAAGGACTGATTTCTCCTGGCCAGGAGTCAGGAGTATCGGATGATCCACATTCCCTAAGAATTCAGTCAACTGTTTCGATACCTTGTTTCCAGTGTAAGAAATGGAAAGAGGAAGTGACTGACTCAATTGAAGGGATTGTTAAATGGATGGGACTTGAATCCTTAACAAATACCTCAGAAGGGTGAAAAGTATGCTGAGTGTAAAGTTGAACTCAAGGAACAGGTGAGAGAAGATGTTCTCCTAGAAGTAGCCACAGATGAAAACTTATTACCTGCTGGAGTATTTGTCCCATCGTCTGTCCTGTATTCATCTGATATAGACGTGGATAACTTCAAATTGCTTGTGTGCAATGAAGCTGCAAAAGATACAGGCATTCCAGTAATTCTGTTTGTTAACAGCAGCTGTTCATCACTAAAGCTCAATTATCACTCAATTAATCACTTAATTACTTAATTGCAATGTATATCTTCTTTCAGTGAACTCAACTGAATTAAGTTCAGATTACTCATAACTGTTAGTTTTTTCAACTTAAATGGTTTAAGGCAATCGGTTTCCTCAAATGGTTTGAGTTAACATAACTTGTCAGGTTTTTAAGGATATCTGTTTACTTAAACCGTTTGAGTTAAGTTTACTTGTCGGGTTTTACAGTCAAGGCAATCGGTTTACTCAAACGGTTTGAGTTAAGTTAACTTGTCGGGTTTTACAGTGCAGGGACGGTGATGGCAAATGTTTTCCATACTCACACTATTACTGTTGCGCAGGGAGATCAGACCGCTGTCAGGAAGCTGAATCCGAATATCTTTAACTTTGGCGATTCTCGAATACCGCTTAAATGGGATGAAAGATTAAGAAAGAAGCTGTCTGAGCGAGGAAACTTGTTTTCTATATCAGAATGGGATGTGGGAAAAGCAAAAGATGTGATTCATACTATCAGGCTGAATGATTGCACGCCAGAGAGAGGTCTAGGCGTATTGCCCCAGCAGACATCGATGATGTGCGCCTTCATCTGATTTGCTGGCTGCTGGTATAATAAAGGAATCAAGGAGTCCCTATGCGTCACCCATAGTCATAGCTCGTATTGATCATAAAACTCTGAATTCCAGAACAGTACCGGATCGATATACAACTCCCAGGATAGAGGACGCTCTGGATTGTGTTTTCGGGGAGCAAGTGGTTCAAGAGGGTCTGGCTACAGACTTGCACTTGCACTCTCAGACTTGCACTCTCAGACACTTGCACTTCCATAAGTGACGTCACTTGCAGTCTTTATTTTTTATTTTATTGATTTTTTTTTAATTTCCCAACATTTTATAACAGTAGCTAGGTGGCGAAGACAAGAAAAAAATAAACTAAATTAAAATGTCACTTGCAATCGCTGCTTTCAGTCTCTGCTACCTGCAACACTTGCAATCGATACAAATCGTGTTTGTTGCCAATGGAGACAAGAAGCTGTGGTGGTGAATAAACGCAACGCGCAAAGTTTCGCGTTAAGCATTTTTCCATATAGAATAAACTGTCTACAACTCGTTTATATCACTGTCTTTGTCCATTAAGCTACATTATGTGTTTTATTTATAATGATTTTCTATAGGAGGAAAACGTTTAATGTACAATTTAACCCACTTCGTTCTGTACTCGTCTGCTTGCCTGAACGGAGCTGATCCTTTTAAAATCACTTAATGCATTTCATAATGCACGTTCATATTTGCTGGTCTGTGTATACTCTGAGTCAACAACAAGACATATAGGCTATGCCTACTGAATTGTCTTTATCATCTTAGTCTGTTATTAGGCCACATTAAGCTTTCACATTGTGTTCATAGCCATCTGCTTGCCTTGTAGTACATTAAATAATAACTATATATCGAATTTGATCTTTTAATTGAATTTAACGTATCCTAATACATTATGCCATATTAAGTGTTTGATTTTTTCTAAATGAGGAAAACGCTTAACGAAAAACTTTGTGTATAGTAGTAGGCCTACTAATTTAGTTTTAATCGTTTATTCACCACCACAGTGTCTTGTCTCCATTGGCAACATGCACGATTTGTGTTGATTGCAAGTGACGTCACAGGTAGCGGAGAGTGCAAGTAGCGATTGCAAGTTACATTGTAATTTAGTTTCTTTTTTCTTGTCTTCACCACCTGGCTACTGTTGTAAAATGTTGAAAGATTCAAACAAAAAGTTATCAATAAATAGAAAATAAGTAAATAATAATGAAGACTGCAAGTGACGTCGCTAGCGGAAGCACAAGTGTCTGGGAGTGCAAGTCTGAGAATGCAAGTCTGAGAGTGCAAGTGCAAGTCTGCAGCCAGACCCTTCTCAAGTGGTTTTCTGTCTTGGACTTAAGGAGTGGGTACTATCAAATTGAAATAGCTGCTGAAGATAAGGAAAAAACGGCATTCATTTGTCCTTTTGGATTCTACCACTTCGAGCAAATGCCACAAGGGATATCTGGAACTCCATTAACGTTTCAATGACTGATGGAGAGGGCAGTTGGAGATATGCACTTGCTACAAGTTATAGTGTATCTAGATGATCTAATTGTTTTCGGAAGAACATTAGAGGAGCATCCTATGTGGAGAGGATGAAAGAGGACTTAAGACATGCATATAAGTTATCTTTGCAAAATACGCAGAAGATGTATATACATGTAACCGTTGGCAAACTGATAACGTTAAACAGCTTACAATTCTGCTAACATTAGCAGCTATTCGTTTTCGTGTTAGCACAACTTTTTATTTATTTATTTATTAGCTCTCTGTTACAGTCAATTATCATACATATCATAAGCCAAAATGCAAATGGAACTTGAAAATATTTACCATAAAAAATATTAAACGGGAACATGTCATGCTTAACCGTTAGGGTCAACTTTAACTCTGGTGGGGGAAACTCCAGGAGGCGCCTGGTAGAACTCTTTGCGCATGCTCAGACGATTGACGCTGTTCCCTCTTGTTCGGCCAACATAAGATTTTTTGTGCAACGTTAAAAGTTCTGTCAACACAATTATTTATTTTCTCTTGATGAACATTTTGTAGTACAGTCATGGAAATCATGCAGTCGTTGACCAAACATATTTTTCTTTTTTGACAAAACCATTATGTTGAGCCTTCATGTATTTCCTCATTTGTACAACTTTTTGCATCAGTAATTTTTTACAGTGAAGTAAAGTAGTTCATAAAGTCATTACTTCTGTGATGTTGGGAAATGTCATCACTTGTTGAGGCTTTATTTCTTGTTTATTTAGCCACTGTATTGAATAAATACCTGGGATTCTGTTTGTTTTCTTCTAAAAGATCGGATTTAGCAGCTTTTCTGTAGGATAGGTTACTTTCCCGCAAGCAATACGAAATACCTTTAGTTTTGTTTTCCTCCAGCTGTGCTCCATTTTTCGGGCTGCTCTCTTTAGGGTGTGTGTATGCTCAATATACCATGGTGTCCTACTGGTTTCCTTAACCTTCCTTAAGCGTAAAGGTGCAACTGTATTTAAAATGCTAGAAAAGAGAGAGTCCATACTTTCTGTTACATCATCAAGTTGTTATTAGGTTTTGGATATGCTAAGGAATTTGGATACATCAGGAAGATAACTTAAAAAGCAGTCTTTTGTGGTAGAAGTGATGGTTCTTCGATACTTGTAACAAGAAGTAGAATTTACAATTTTGGCTATATGAAGTTTGCACAAAACGAAATAATGATCTGAGATATCATCACTTGGCTGAATAATTACACAATCAACATCAATTCCATGTGACAGTATTAAATCTAGAGTATGATTTCGACAATGAGTAGGTCCTGAAACGTGTTGTCTAACCCCAATAGAGTTCAGAATGTCTAAAAATGCTGATCCCAATGCATATTTTTCATTATCAACATGGATATTAAAATTACCAACGATTAAAACTTTATCTGCAGCCAGAACTAACTCGGATGTAAAAACACCAAACTCTTTAATAAAGTCTGTATGGTGCCCAGGTGGCCTGTATACAGTAGCCAGTACAAACATAACAGGGGATTTATCATTAACATTTGTAAACTCTGGATAATGTTATATGAAGCACCATTACTTCAAACGAGTTATACTTGAATCCTGCCCTCTGAGAAATCCTGAAAACGTTGTTATAAATTGAAGCAACACCTCCCCCTTTGCCTTTTATACGTGGCTCATGTTTATAACAGTAATCTTGGGGGGTGGACTCATTTAAAATAATGTAATCATCAGGTTAAGATAACTTTCTGGGAATCTTATAAGAATGTAAATAGAATGTTCCCTTTAGGTTAGAGGAATGTTCTGGTAACCACTAATTATTGTTCTGTAGGTCTTCAAGCCTGCACCCGGGGACCCAGTGTCCTGCAGAGTTCAATCATAATAAAACACCCAATCAATGTCTTCAGAATCACTTGAAAAGTCAGGAAAAGCAGGTTGGAAACAAACTTTGCAGGGCAGTGGGTTCCCAGGGGTAGGGTTGAAGACCTGTGATATCACTCACCTGTTTTTCTAACTTTTTTTCTCTCTCATAAGGCAGTCGCTGTTGTGGTTTTACTGAGGCTGTGATCCAATTGGTCCTCTCTGCTGTGGTGGGCGTGGCCGGAGTGGTCATTCTGGTTTATGAATTCAGAACCAGAACAAGAGTGTGTGGACAGTAGAGACAAACACAGATCCTTCAGATGTAGATTTCCTAAATTGACCTGCAGCCCTGCACATTCAAGTTACAAAGTATCCACACTTATGTTAAAAAAGTAAAATAAAATATTATATATATATATATATATATATATATATATATATATATATATATATATATATATTATTTTATATACAAAAACCTAGTATTAGAGTAAAATGTTAATTTTTTAATGAAAATAAACATATGGCTCTGTATGTCTGTTTTAGTAACATCTGTAATCTCTCTCTCGATGTGATGTCATATGTCAAATTGTTTTATAATTTTTTGCATCTTTCTTTATTCATATGAAATAAAAATGCTTTCATATAACTTTAAAAGACAAACATCATCATTCAGTTCTGTTCACTGTTAAAATTATTTGAAATATTTTGTCTGTTAGTCTAAATCATTTAAATTTGTTGCATGAGTAATAAAGTCTAATATAAAAAAAGAGTTCAAAACTATTTAAACATGGTTTCTTTATGTATTTTTATGAGCGGCAGCAGATCAAGACGTCAAGAGCAGGTAATAAAATCAGTTCAGAGGAGTTCAAACCAGACAGACCATTCAAACCAGACAGACCATTCAAACCAGACAGACCATTCAAAAGAAAAACGAAGAAAAAAAATAAATTTTTAAAAGACTTTAAAATGATTCTTATTTACATTAATCATCAATGTATTTAATGTATTTAAGATTTTGAACTGATGATGTTTTTATTCACATTACCTTTCAATGTTAAATTCACATTTAATATAAAGTCAGTCGTATTAAAAATGTGTTACGGCACGACACCCATATCAGTTATTTAAGTAAACAGACAAGTTTTCATGTATAGTTAATAGATCACACTATTAGGCTACTTTGACCATCGCCCAGATCAGCTAACATAACATATAAGGTGAGAATCAAGATATTTTACTATATATGTGTTTGGGAATGTTTTGCCTAAAAAAGGAAAAAAATAAATAAAACATAAGCTGTTGTGTGTTTTCCATCTTACTTTGCAATAGTGAGGGCTGAATAGTATTAAACGCACTAAAGAAGTCAAAGAAAGTAATCCTGACAGTACTGTCCGGGGTTCCTAAATAACTTAAAGATTTATACAAGAGATATATAAGTGCATCGTCAACCCCAACACCAGTTTTATAAGCAAACTGAGGTTTATCCACAGCACCACACAATACTGACTTTAAGTAATCTAGTACTAATCTAGTAATCTAGTACTAATCTCTCAAATCTCTCATTCGTCTATGTCTATATCGTCTAAATCCTTGGGATTTATTAACTTGGGTACTGGTACTATGCATGATGTCTTCCATAAAACAGTAATTTCTCCAAGCGCAGACTCAAATTAAAAATATAATATACCACCCTACAAGTCTGATCAGCACAGACTTTAAGGACTCTCGGATTACTGCCATCAGGACCTTGAGATTTATTTATCTTAATTCTCCTTAACCCATTTCTTACTTGTTCAACTGACATAGAAAAGCCAGGAATACACTCACAAATTGGAGAAATGGGAGAAATTGATGAGTTAATAGCTTGGGATAGAAAGATTGGAGAGCTCTGTGGTAAACTACTTTGCGGGAGATGTTCAAGATCATCATTAGACCCAGCATCAAATCTATTAAAAGATAAATTTAATCCATCTACCCATGTCTGACCACCTGGGACAATATACCTTCTTACTTTATTTTCATGTCCAGAAATCATATTTAGATATAGTTTCATCAGCATTAGGAGAGTCACGTGTTACTGGTAAATATAATTTAATTTCATGTATCTTGGAGTGAAAGTGAATTTCAAGCCAAATTAGCATTGCTATGTTAAACATTAAAGACCTTTACTTAGAGTCTACATGGAAATTGAGCTGAATAAAGTTAGTCTGTGTTTCCTGATCAAACTTACAGATCTCTTAATAATATACAGACAGAGGTTTGACAGGAGCTTCTGATGATCAGATCAAATGATCAGTGAACTTCTCCTGATTCTCACTCCAGGCCTGATTTCCACAACATGCCAAAACAACTACGATGAGAGAGAATCAAACAAAGAGAAAAGAGGAATCCTAACTGAAGAACTGACTCGACTAAAGTTCACACATGTATTTTTGTGATCGTGTGACTGCGGTTAGGTTTTTTCTTAACATCGCATTTCACACCAAATGTTTTTTTTTTTCTTCACTTCAGTGGTCAACAACTTCCTAGAACAGTTTCAGAGTGTGTTCTCAACAGAAATGCCCGCAGATTATAAAGAGATTAATGTTTCTGACATGTTACAAGACATTTGCAAGGTGTCAGGGACCAAGACAGAGAGGCAAGAGGACACAGGAGGTTTTTCAAAAAACGTGGGTTTTTATTACCCAAAGTATTGAAAAATTACATAAAGACCAAAATTAATAACTAGGCCTAAAAAGGGGTCCACAAAAATAACCGAATATAAACTCAAAATACATCAACTCATAACACAAGGTTAACTACACAAAACACTGACCTGCCCCAAAAGACACAGAAGAAAGCTTTTATAACAGGTTGACAAAACCAAATAACATTGAAGGGGTAAACAACACTAACACTTGGGCACTTGAGAGCTAACGAAGGACAAAATCCCCCTGGCACATGGTGAGACATGGTATGGCCTAATGAGCTGGCTCCCAGATATAGGTCTCCTCAGCCCTTAGCCACTCCTTTTACCCAACCAGGAAGGGACCGCCCCCAACTGGTCCAGGTCACTCAACACAAAGAAATATGGAATTAGTGCACTCCCTGTAAATAAAGATCAAGGTAACGCAACATAAACCAAATCAAAACTGTATTGTGTTCCTTATTTAAATAACATAGTTTAGATGCCTGTAAATAATAAATGCAACAAACTAAGGAGGTGAACTAAACCCATAATCAAATGTTTTGAATTGAAGTGATGTTACCCTGTGTGGCCGTAGCCATCACACAAGGTTTGAATGTATATCCACTGAAGTGTTTCTCTCTTGATCATTTGTTTCATGTAATAGTTGCAACCAAACATTATAATAACATTTATAATGTTTAATTTATTTAATTTTCATTTATTTATTTTTTATTTAATTTAATAATGTCATTTTTAATTTACATTCTAATAGCAGATTTTTTTATTGCAATAACTGGCATAGCAGTGTCTCATATGTTTCATGAAAAAAAAATATATAATTAACTACTTTAAGTAAAATTCAGCAAGACACCAGCAGGATAACACTGTCTTGTAACAGCAGACAGATCCACTTTAGAAATAATAATATTGTTAAAAAATAAAAGTGACATTCAAATATACCGTAAATGAACTGAAAATATAAAGTGTTTACATTTAAAGAAAATGAATTCATAATCACTTAAATTACATTTACTCATAACTGATATTTACTCAAAGGAGATATAAAGTCATAATGTCTCCAGTGGTTTAAAACCATCTCTGGTTTCCTGCAAATCTGATCAATCTTTGTCTAATGGTGAAGTCTGCTCTCTCTTCTATTGAAGACTTCTGGATCTGATGTCATAAATCAACACAGCAACAGTAGCCACGCCCACCAGAGCAGAGAGAGCCAATCAGATCACAGCTTCAGTAGAACCACAAAAGAGGATACAGACTTCTGAGAGAGAGAATGAATGTTATTAAAATAGATATACAGTCCCCTGAAAGACATTTTGTACATTTTAGATTTAAATGCACTGGATTGATGCACTTTGAGAGCAAACCATTTTCAGTGTGAAGAACAGCAGACCCTGAGCTGCTCGTGTGCACAGTGTGCCCTTCACTTTGATACTCCCAGCGTGAGAGACTACATACTTCTTTAATTAAACTGTTCTAATCCATATCATAATTTCACTTTTAATTTAATTTGCAGATGTATCACCAAACCAATGTCATAACACATAACATTTATGTAATTAAGAAAAGTTTAAAAGTATTTGCCAGTTGGATATTACAGCAGGCCACCAGAGTCTATTAATGTGAAACACTGAGATACTGTAGAAGTACTGCCACAGACATACCTGAAGATGTGTGACAGAGTTCAGTGTTGAGATGTGTGGTCTGGTTTCTGATGGGATTGTTCACCACACAGCTGTAGAAATCATCCAGACACTCCAGATGTAAAGAAAGACTTCTGCTGAGATCAGACACACTGATGCTGGAGAATAAACTGTTTCCTTTGTACCAGGAGAGAGTCACATCACTCACATTCACAGCTGAACACAGGAATGAACAATATGATGAAGATGAAGATGAAGATGATGAAGATAATGATGATGATGATGATGATGAAGGGTTTTCTGGATAGTTAATGCTGCTGACAAGAGATTGAAAACTCAAATTCAGAGCACAGGGGATGATCACTGGCTGATAAAATAGAGTTGACTTTCCTCATCAGCTGTCTGTTATACAGGTCTGTAAGACTCTGCTCAGTACATAACATTTAACTGCTAACCTTTATTATTCTGGACAAAGCATTTTTAGTCTTAACACTAAGATTACCATACCAACATATTATGGAAAATGTTCAAATGGACTCAAACCTGAGATTTATTTTAAAAAAGGACATAAGAGTCGTATCTACATTACATTTTGACAATTTCAAAGACAATATAGTGGTTGTTGTGCTCTCTTACCAATCATCTCAGCATTGGCTAAACATTTCATCTTATTATCAAAGCAAAGATACTTATACAATTGCACATCTTGAATAGCCTGTCCCTTAATAACAGTATTCTGAATAACAGAAGATTTATGTCTAAAATCAATGAGCATTTCTTTTGTCTCTGCAGCATTTAGTTGTAAGAACGCTCGATCACTCCAATGAACAAAATCACTGACTACAGGACCGTCAACATTTCCCTCAGAATGAAGAAGACTAACTATAACAGAATCATCTGTGTATTTTAAAATAAACCTGTTATCACGTTGACTACGACTATCATCGGCGTAAAGAATGTAATTTTCCTAGCTTTAGAGTGTTTGAACATATTAATCACATCATATACATCAAAAGGAGCAGAACCATCACCACGCATACATTTTTCAGGTTACTCTCCTGAAACGCACGTCTCTTTTTTTATTAACAAAACCTTAAGTGATTTAGTCACCCATGGCTTACTCTTCGGAAACACCTTCACAGATTTTTCAGGAATAACTATCAATAAAATATAATATAATAACACTATCAACACAATAAGAGACATAACCACTTACAGCGTTAGTAAGTTCATCAATATCGGTGCAGAACTCCGTGAAGATTTCCCAGTCTGTTCAGTCATAACACCCCATGAGGCACAAAATATACTCTTCATTTCAGTCATTCATAAATGACTTCATTTCGGTCCGACTTTAGTTCGGACACAACTAAAATTCCAGCGAGTTCGTCCGTCGCCGGCAATTCACTCCAGCCCACCGCCTCGAGGCGCCCGACTGCTACGCCTGCTCGATGGCACCGCGGGTTCACCCTAACGGCGAGGGATCTTCATCAGCGCGTCCCTTCTTCCTTCCAGATTTTAGCACCAATGTAACACTGTTCTTTCAAGGGAAGAAGGAGGTGGGAACCGGCAGACAATCAAAATGAAACTTTAATAGTCAAATAAAGACAAAATAGCGTGGCAGCCCCTCATGGACGACTGCCGCACACAAACAAAACCAAAACATAAAATAAAACCCAGGCCCGGTCCTCTCTCGTCCTTCGCTGTAATCGCTCCTCTTTTGTATCCTTCCGATCTCCTCCGTGGGACTCGAGACCAGTGAGTGTCCCAGGTGTCGTTCATTTCCGATCACTCCACCGGCCTTGCCCCGTTCCCACGGCTCTCGGCCCTGCCGCACTCGTCACATGAGGTAACTTGTAAAGCACTTTGGATGGCCATGGGTCTGTTGAAAGCGCTATATAAATGCAGTCCATTTACCAAGAATGTGAACTCTTTCTAAAGACATGACCTAAACTTTCACACTTCTCAAGAACCGAACTGCTGTGGATCATCGAGGAACAAGTTCACATACAACAGTCCAAAAAACAATAGTTATTCTACCTTGAAATGTGTGTTCTGTGTCCTAATATCTGTTTTTGTTTTGGTCTGTCTGATTCCGCCTGTTGCCAGTTTAACAAACAGTATTTTTCAATCCCAGGTTGCCAGATGATGGAAAACACAGTGTATTTCTGCCATGGAAGCCAACAAATGAACTAGGCCAGAGATCGCAGATTCTGCCCGATCTAAAAAGCATTTAAGCATATTAAAATATAGATAAATCAACTCATCAGCTTATTGTGTGGCTTGTCACCTTACATTTTCAATTTTATTCCAAGAAGCAAAGTGAATATTATTGTTTCCATATTTCAGTTTGTTCAGGCCTGTTAGAGACACTGAAAAACAGAATGGGTTTCCATAGTCACAAGGGGAAGGTAAATCAGCATCATGTTGCTGTGGGTCATGTCAAGTAATTATGTGCTATTATTCATTTATATATTTTTAACAGGTTATGGAAATATTTAACAATAAAAGGCACACAACTTTTATTGTTCAAGATGTACAGTATATAGCTAATGAGCGATTACATCATGAACCCATCTTTCAATCCCAACTTTCAAAAAGTTTTTTGTTTATGTATTTATTTATTTATTTATTATCCTCAATCATGTAATAAGTCTTTAGTTATATTCAGATGATTTTAGACAGGGCAGGCCAGACGTAGCAGAAGATCCCAGCAGAGCCACTGGCGCCCTAAGCAGAATTGTATTGTTGTGTGCCCCCTCCCTCAAATATTATGAAAGTAAAAAAATAAAAATAAAAACACCTGCTACAGGGTCAAAATAGAACTGTACTAAAATATAAATGTAAATAAATGTCTATTTCTGCAGTTTTCTATTGTAAAAATTTCATCTTTGTTTCATGTTCTCTTGTTTTCTTCATGAATAGGGAATTGGGGAGAAAAAATAATTGCAGCTTCTTCTTTTGTAGCATAAATCGTCATGATAAATCATTACATTACATTACAGAAAAAAAGAAAATAAAAATACATTGGTCTTTAGCTAGTATCTATTTTCAACAAATGTCATAGTTGTCATCAAAAATGTACATAAACGTTGCAGTATCTGCAAAACGTTAATTACTTTACCAAAGCAAGAGCGACCATACATAATATTATTATGTTTTATTTGTGGGGCCTAATGACCTGAATAAGATATTTAGTATAAAATATGTTTACATAGAGTCCACAAGAAAAAAGAAAAGAAAAAAAAGAACACCTTCAAAAGTTTACACACTTGATTCTCAATACTCTTTTGTTACCTGGATAATCCAACAGCTGTTTGTTTGTTTATTATTATTATTATTATTATTATTATTATTATTATTATGAATTTACTTCTTTCTCATGCATTCTCATCCGCTGTGATGGGCAAAACACCTGAAACTGGCCACTTTCTGAAAGATGTAAAAAAAAAAAAAAAAAAACTATTTAAATCATTCTGGAATGAACCTGTGTCCCCATCAACATTGTGCACACAACTACAGAGAGAAAAGGAAAACACACTTTTGAAAAGTCATGCGTTATGAGCGTAATCCACTATTTTAGATTTTAGGATCTCCTCATTCAGACAAATAAACTTGGTCTTGGATACCCAAAATATCTGACTTGATGCTTTTCAAATATTACTAATGAACAGACTTTACTTGAAAAAGGCTTGGATATTAATTAATATACAAACACTTCAAATAAGTTCATATTAACTTCCATCAGTGTTCAAAAGGCCTAAAACATCACAGAGTATCATTTAAAACTGAATCTGTTTTCATATTCAGTCACAAGAGGACGCTAAAGTAACATCATCTTCATTAATCAGACTGAGAGCAATCACTGATAAAACATAAAATATATTCAAATATTTGCAGGTGTATATTTTGCTAAAAAATACATTTATTTCATCAGACACATATTTGCTGAATGCTCTTCAAAGAAGAAGGCCTTGCTTTGTGTTCAGGGACGAACAGCCCAAAACAAAAGACAAGAGAGGAATACATACCATGAGCCATTACATTCACTGTGAAAAATAATAATAATCTAAGAAGAAAATAAAAATAAGTATAATTATTGTATTTTATGTGGATGTTTCTAAAAGCTCAATATTACTGGGAGGAGACCATTTCATGAATCCTTCTCAGATTATGATTAATGTAAAAGACATTTAATAAGAGTTTAGTGAGAAAAATGAGCTGCTATAAGTCTGTTGATATTTCCTGATCAAACACAGATCACATAATATACTAAGGTTATAGAGAATGGGGTGCAAGTTGCCAATCACTGAAAATAATTGATGTGGCCTTGATTAGATCTACAGTGGACTATGGCAGAATAGTGTTTACATCAGCAGATCTCATCTAAAAAGAATTGGATGTAATTCAGACTCAGGCATTGTGAGTGTGTAGTGGAGCTTGTAAGACATCGCCTGTCTCAGCTATACTGGTAGAGCTAGGAGAAATGCCACTGGAAGTAAGAACGAAGCGTCTGATAGAAATATACTGGGTGAATTTGCAGAGGCACAATGACTTTTATCCCACAAAAGAAGCGCTGAAGGAATGTTGGATGAAAGAGAGAAGTAAAAAGGACAACTTTGGCCATATAGGGAACAAAATAGCAAAAGATCTCGGGGTGATTGATATGAAAATTAGTTCTACAATTCAGTCATGGCCCCATGGAAGATGAAATGTCCAGAGGTAGATTGTGCTGATTTGGTTGGGTTGTTTAATGACCACGTTGCAGAAGTATATAAAAACTATACTCAAATCTTTACTGACAGTAGCCTACTAAGAACCCAGAGACAGGATCAACAGGAATTGGTGGTGGTGGTTCCAGGAAGAGAAATGGATGATTGATGGCCTCAAGGAAAATAAAGAAAAACTTAATTTGATGAACAGCAGGGGATAAAAACTTTTCCTTTTTAATGCGTTATTTAAAGGACATAGGATTATATGATATAATTTAGTGAAGATTAGGCTCCTGATTCACACTCCTAATCAGTAGATGGTGGTAATGCATCTAACAGTTGAATGCCATCCTCCATTAAACGCCACGAAGAAGAAGAAGAAGAAGACGATGAAAAAGAAGAAAAGTCTTTTTTGAGGAGTTGAATAGCGGTCTGTTGCGGTTTGTTATGGCATGTCAGATTTGTGAACAGAAACTTAATGCATTTTTGTATCATATAAAACACTAATAAATTCATAAGTCAGTCACAGTCGGTATACAATCCCTTAGTTTAGTGGCTTTGTGAACAGTTATCGCCGCCCATCGGGTGAATGTATAATATTCATCGAAATATATTAAATCAACGAAATGACGCTGGAATCAGCAACAATATGAAGATCTTTTTCAGTACCGGGCTGTTTTTATTACTGATTTGGGGTAAGTGTACGATTTTTGCTTATTTTATTATATTAAAAAAAATTAGTTTCACTTTTACGCCAGAAATGTAAGAGTTTTAAATCCTGGATTTTATGATATTAACAGTGATCACATTCGTCTTATAAACAAGTCTAGACTAATTCTTCAGCGAATCCGTATAAAAAATGCCATTTCACTCCTTGGCCTTCTATGCCAAGTCTGGGTGGGTCATCTTACCCCAAGGGTCTGATTTTATCTTTTTTAATAAATAAAAACTATAATTTTCACTTCACAAATTCAATCCTGTTGACCTAATCCTTTCTTTCTCGTCCATAATCGGATGCAGCAATTTTACATTAAAAAATTATCTTAACACATCACGTCTCATATTACTGTCTGTGTAGGAGCAATTACTTACGACGTATTTCTCATTTATATGTAGCTTTGTATTTATAAAGGTGTCTATCTAAATAAATATATGCGATTTAATAATAAAGATTTACTCTCATTAATTTATTGGACTGCTCCAAGGTTTATTTGTAGCTTGTGTTTATAGGACAAGACTAAATGATGTGTTAAATTTGTACAATGTTCTGTGAGTTAAATCTCTGAGAAACTGTTTCTGTTTGTTCTGCAGGAGTGTTTGGTGCAGATGAAGTGAAGACTGTGTCAGTGATGGAGGGAGGGACTGTCACTCTGGACCCTAATCTCACTCAAATAAAGGAAATTTATAAGATTGTGTGGAGGTTTGGAGTTAAAGGTTCAATCATTGCTGACAGTTCTAACAATGATTCCTGGTTAAATAACACTGATGAGAGATTCAAAGACAGACTGCAGCTGCATCAGAATGGATCTCTGACCATCAAGAACATGAGAACCCAACACTCTGGACTTTATCAACTACAGGTCGACCACAAAACTGTTGGAAACTCAAATAAGTATTTCAATGTTACTGTTTTAGGTGAGGATACTTGTTCTAATAAGTTGTTTTCACATGTGTATTACTTAATGAATGAAATTGAATTAAACAGATTTTTAAGGTGCAGTGAACAAAACACTAGCTACACTGTGTTCAGCAGTCTATCATAGTTTTAGTTTCATGATATCACAGTTATGCTGTTGTTCTGATTATCATCACAGCTGTGATTGGTCCACAGGTGATCACATGACTGATACTCAGAACAGATGTTGATTTTATACAACAGCTCTAGAAAGATTCAGATCTGATTGTTCATCAGCTGTCTGTAATTCAGATGACGTGATGATGTCCTAATATCAGATTTTCCTTTTTAAATAAACTTCATGACTTTATACTTTAACGTTCAGAGCTCAAAACTTCTTTCCCAGAAGAAATCTAAGCTTAAAATATGTGATAAATACAGACTCGGATTTCTGATAATAATGTTACACTATTTTAATTGTTTAATCTTCACTACTGATTCAATGTTAAAATGAATTTAAGGATCATTAATAGAGATGTAGTAATCAGATCTTCTCTCATGTTATACAGTGCTGATGTTTAAAGTGTTTGTTCCTGTCTCTCTTTATCATTACAGTACCAGAACGGTCTTCAGGTGCTACTGCAGGAATATGTGTTACTCTTTTACTGATAGCTGCAGCTGGAGCTGCTGTTGCTTTTTACTATCGCCACAGAATCTGTGATCCAAAGCGTTTAATGGGTAAGTGTTACAACTCATACAGCAAGTGTAACATGAGCTTTATCATGACACAGTAGAGTTTAAACGTATAATATGATTTTCCATAGTCAACGGTTATTTTTGTTACCACAAGATCTTCTAATGACTGTTTTACTGCAGTATTTAATAACATCTGTGATCGCACAGGTTGCACTAGTCCTAAAATCATAATCCTGCTCTCTTTTGGCCGTTTTGAATTGTAGCTGGTCTGCCTGTGCTCTTCATCTCACCTCACAGATGTAGATGTAAAACAAGAAAAAGAAATGTCAAGTGTCAATGAATCTGTCGCTTCTTATCTGCTCATTAGTTTTAGTTGTTTATGCTTGCTTAAAAGGGTCATATGATGCAAGTTCAAGTTTTTATTTTTCCTTTTGGAGTGTTACAAGCTGTTTGTGAATAGATAAGATCCTTAAAGTCACAAAGAGATATTCTTAAAAATAATAAAATTAATACACACCCTCCTAAAACGGCTCATTTAAACACGCTTCCACATCTCTACATCACTGTGTGGGAAGATTTGCATTGAACCACCCAAATGTTCACACAAAGAAAGAGGGTGTAACTAACACGGACTACTTTATCGATCATCTTGGTACTTTTCTGGACCTTGAACGTGGCAGTTATCTTGCTGTTTACTGGAGCGACAGAGAGCCCTCAGATTTCATCAAAAATATCTTCAATTGTGTTTCAAAGATGAACAACGGTCTTGCGTGTTTTAAACAACACAAGGGTGAGTAATTAATGACAGAACTTTCTTTTTTGTGAGAACTAACCCTTTAAAGGCTGTGAGTCAGAAATGCCAGACTGTTCTTGCAAAGCTGGAATTGCCCCACTTCACAGAAACAGCCTTTGTGCACAGCTCCCCAGGTTCAGGAAACAGTCCTCTGTAAAATGCTCTGCACACATCTCAATATATAGGGGTGGACTGTTCTGGAACAGTGTTTTAAATACAACTGAACCACTGATTTCTAGTCGTGTCCTCTTTTGGAAGAACAAACGAAGTAGTTTTGCTTTCACAACCAAACACTGTCTCCACAACACGACGGTGGCAGTAACAGCAAGAGTAAACGTTATGCCTTCTTTATTTGCGTGAACATTTGAGCGGTGTTATGCAAATCTTCCCACACAGTGACATAGAGATGTGGGGGCGTGTTTAAACAAAGCCTTTCAGGAGGGCATGCATGAGTCTTAACTTTTATAAAGAAGATCTCTTTGGGTTTGAGACTTTAGTCTTTGCAATTTTAGGGATCTTATCGATTCAAGAGCAGCTTGTTACACCCCAAAGAGAAAGGAAAAATTGAAATCGCATCATATGACCCCTTTAACAACATGCTAAAACATGCACTTTGTAAATTTAAGCTTGATCTTATGAACATATTTCTGTTTTCTGCTTCCGTGTGCCACTGTGACAGCTGAAGAAAAGATGGTGTCAGGGACAGAAGGGAGATCTGTCAATCTAGAGACTGATACTGAACTACAGAGAGGGGATGAGATCAAGTGGTGGTTTGAGGATCTCAAACTCACTGAATTCAGAAAAGAGACCAGTAAAAAAGATGATACAGATCAAGATTATATTGAATGTGATGTTGCTGATGGAAGATTCAGAAGCGAACTGGTGCTGAACAAGAAGACTGGAGATCTCCTCATCAATAACATCAGGACCTTTCACTCCGGACTCTACAATCTACAGATCAGCCGCAAAAACAGAAGAACTGAATACATGAGATTCACTGTTACTGTCACTGGTGAGTAGAAGAATAATCATGTACTGGGTGAACCGCAATTAATCTACTTTTAGAGTTTAATGTTTTTCATTTGAATTAGTTCCCTTTTTAAATTACTAGAATAAATTATGCTAACACCATGGAAGATAACAATAAATAAATATTTGTAAAAGTTCAAAAGAATAGAGTCTACCCAACTAAAATGATAACGATACAGAACAATATAATATTTCCTGGTGGTGAGCGATAAAAATATTGACAGCCAATCAGAATCCATCTTGGTTTGAAGAGCTTGAGCGTTTAAGGTTTGAAATTACAAAACTGCACCATGCTCTTATACTGAACAGAACAATATTGGTGTGGATGCTAGTAATTTATCTTTATAGTTATTGTTCTTTATGGAGGAATATTCCGAAATTGTGATCTAATTGAAATGCAGTTGCAAATCTTGCATTACCGTTTGAATTTACGCTTTTGTGTACGCACAGTAACTGCCACATTTCAAAACACAGACTGAAAAGAGCAATTTAATTTTTTTAAAGAGATTTACATATTAGTCTGTTTTTTTTTTTTTTTTTTTTAAAGTAAGGCCTTTTTTTTCTGAGTCTCTGCAATAGCTGTTTAAAGAACCATCCACATTTTTACTAACCTGCAAATGTAACCAAAATATATTACATGAACATTTATCTGACATTTTCACATCCTGTTCCTGTTCCTTGGGACATTCACATCAAAAAATAGGCCTACACTTGTTTATTTTTATTTTTATTTTTTTTTTTGAATATTAAAGAAAATAAATAATTGGAAACACAATTCTGGCTGCTAATATGAGCTCCTTCCTAAAAACGTTTTCTACAGATAACCTTATAACCAGCCTAACCAACAGTGCTTACTAGCATATTCACCAAAACGTGCATTGTGATGTAATTTTGTCTGTATTTATTTATCCATACATAAAACAATTGGAAGACAGCTCAATTTAGTATTCTCACGGGGCGGTTTTGACAGGGCAAAAAATTATGTGTTTATTTATTTAATTTTTTACACTACCATTGAGAAATTTTAACCAAAGTATGTTATAGGCTTTTCAGTAAGACACTAAAGGAGCATTTCAACTTAATGGAAAATGGGCATCCAATGACCCCTTTAATTATTGGGTCATTAACTGCATTCATGCTTTTGGCCTCTCAAAATAAATTTTTTGAGTGATATACTCAATAGAGTCAGCTTGCACATCTGTAAAACAAGTCATCATATTTTGTTTCATGTTCTGTTGTTTTCAGCATGTATAGGGACTCTTGAGTGGAGCTGTAACATCATCCATGTGTAGATGTAACAGAACTGATTCTTTCTTTCTTTTTAATTCCTGTGTTCTCTATTTTCTTTTATATTCCACAGTGAGTGAATCAACTGAAGAGGAACCACTGGTGAATAAAGAGGAAGAGCAGCAGGGGACTTCAGTTTAATAAGACGTGCCAATCACTGAACTCAACATTTTTCTGCTTATATGAAGAAACAGAAAGAAATATTATGTGGTTAGCTGTTAAACTCACATTTAAGAATGTTTTTAAAGGAGTCATATGATGCTGCTAAAAATACAATTTATTTTATGTATTTGGTGAAATATTTTGGTAATGAAATGTGTTCATGCAGTTTAAGGTTAAAAAAAAAACATAATTTTTCACATACAGTACATTATTGTTTCTCCTCTATGCCCCGCCTTCTGAAATGCATGTTTTTTTTACAAAGCTCATCGTTCTGAAAGCGAGGTGTGCTCTGATTGGCCAGCTATCCAGTGTGTTGTGATTGGTCGAACACCTCAAGCATGTGACGGAAATGTTGCTTCCTTTACAAACTGTGATGCTTTGTGTCCTGGAAAGACGAGACAGAACCAACAAAACCCATTACAGATGAAGCATTTGTTGCATCCAGTGGGGACATAATTCCTGATTATAATGACTTGTACTGTCATTTTATAGTCTTTTTAGAACGAGCCGTTTCGGGGGGAATGGACGATTCTTACTTTTATAAAGAATATCTCTTTGTATTTGAGACTTTAGTCTTTGCAACTTTACAGATCTTCTTTATGCACCAAGAGCTTGTAACTCTACAAAGAGAAAGAAAAACTTGAAATCGCATCATATGACCTTCATCATCATCACGCATATTTTTTTTTCTTTTTTCTGTAAACTATTACTTTCATACTATATTAATATAACTATTAAATATTTTAGACAAAGCTTTTGTAAGTCATTATTCGAAATAAATTGTTGAACTTATTTTTCTATTTACAGTGTTGTATACGCTACTGTTGATTTTAGATTTTATAAAAATATTCCTGTTGTTGTCCATTCCAGTGCAGATTTGTTGATTGACTGATGAAGAAAAAAAGGCAATTTGTGCTCTATGCAAACAGCAGATGGCGCTAACACACTATTATAGTTTCAGATCATGTGCATAAAAGGGAAAAAAGTAACTGTCGCCTTAAAAGAAAAGAGGTTTCACTACGTTCTTTCAGATTTCGGGGGGAAAATTGCTGCTTCTTCTTTTGTAGCATAACTCGTCATGTTAATTCATTTCAACTCTTCATCAACAACAAACAAGAACTGACAAATACAAACATGCATCAAGATTTCATTTACTTTACTGCATTCTACAGCTCAAAATCTGTTTCACTGTCAAATGTGCATTGCTATGTGAAGAAATGCAGTATTTTCAATAATATATATTTTGTTTGTTTCTTTCTTTCTTTCTTTCTGTCCTATTTTAAGACACTAACCCCAGCAAAACATTCAAAGGAAACCCGAATGGGCGTGATTTTTCCAGGGCTGAATTTTAACTCCAGTCCAGTCCTGTCTGTATCTGTTTAAAACAAAAGTTCTATGACATCACTGTGAAAATCCCCTTTTGTAATTGTTAAATATATATTTCACCTCTTCATCTTTATCAATGCTGTCCGACTATTCTCAGTCCGTGCATGGGTTTATGGAAAGAATTATGAACATGAAGCCAATTGTCTGTTCACAAACTTCTTCAAAGTTTATTATTACATCAGTCGAATATACAGATACACTGTCAGGGGTGGTGTAGGGGATCACCAATAAGAACTGTACACTTCATCAAATAGGAATGTCTATTACATATTACATCTGTATGTTATATAAAATGAGAATACAGACAGGAAGTTCTGACCATATTAGGAGCACATCTGGCAAAGACCAAACTCAATAACCTTCGGGCCTATAGCCCCCGTCCTGTTCTGAACATCTGAACTCATGAGGAAATATACAAGAGTGCGGATGTGTGTAGACATTGAGATAGAGAGAGATAAGAGTAGAGAGAGAGAGAGCACAGAAGAGAGGAAGGGAAAGGACGAGGGGAGAGAAAGGGAGGGTGAAAGAGAGAGAGAGAGAGCACAGACAGGCAAACTCACAAAAATTTTCTGGCAGAGAGTGAAATAATAACAGTAATCTTTCTTTTTTCAAATATATGTGTAACTATGACAAAAACACATTTAATGGGCATTTATCTCTTCACAAAGAACATGTGATTCTGTCTCCTGTCTGTGTGTTTGGGATAAAGTTAGTAATCAAAAACAGAATCACATTTTGATCAAGAGTTGATCAGCGTCTTGAGACTCCTGCGTACACCACATTATCCTGCTCTGTAGCTCTCTGAAAGAAAACACAAACAAACTGTAGTTACAATCAACAGAAAACCAGCAGCAGCAGCAGAGATCAACACTATCAGAGATACAGAGTCTGGAGGATCTGAAGGAGACAGTCATTAGTGTGACTGAATGTGTTCATAAACACTGAATATTATCACAGACATACCTGAACATGTCTGACAGAGATCAGTGTTGAGATGTGTGGTCTGGTTTCTGATGGGATTGTTCACCACACAGCTGTAGAAATCATCCAGACACTCCAGATGTAAAGAAAGACTTCTGCTGAGATCAGACACACTGATGCTGGAGAATAAACTGTTTCCTTTGTACCAGGAGAGAGTCACATCACTCACATTCACCACTGAACACAACAATGAACAATTTGATGATGATGATGAATTTTGAGAAGAGTCTCTGGTGATGACAGGAACAGGCACAGGAGCTGAAAACATGAGAAGATGAATACAGTTCGGTATAATAAAATGATGTGATAAATGTCTGTCATTTGATATTTCAAATGTAAATAAAGTTGCAGAAAACATAAGTTGAGAACAAAGTTATGAGGGAAAAAAAATCAATAAAAGTATTATATAAAATGCACATGAATATAAATCTATCATCGCAGGATTGTCTATCATTTGAGAATAGTCAAAAGATGTGTATGAAGTAATTCTCTGCTCACCGTAGACAGTGAGATTTAATATGTTGAGCAGCTTCTCTGTTTGGCCTCCGGTTACTGTATATTCTCCAGAGTCTGTGGTTCTGGTGTTTGTGATGATCAGAGATCCAGTCTGATCCAGCTTCAGTCTGTCTCTGAATCTCCCATCAAGAGCATCATCATAAACTGTTTTCTTTTCGTTCTGTCTGTTGATTATAGCGATGAGAATCTTCTTGTTGTTTTGTATAAAGCTCCACCGTAGCTCATTAATTGTATTAACATCAGGGTTTAGCGTGACTGATTCTCCCTCCATCACTGACTCTGACTTCACTGCATCATCACCAAACACACCTGATCAACAAACAGAATATGGCATTTTTGTCATTTTTAAACTGTTTTAAGAAAATTACAAAATAACACAAAGAATAAATAGTTGAGAGTATTAGGTTTAGTCTTGCAAAACATAAAAAGAAAGAAGGAAATAAGTTCATGTTTGTGTCGGCTATGTGGACAAATAAAATACACAGAATAGAATAAACACTTACCACTCCATAAGCTCAGACAGAAGAGTATAAACATGTCAAATATTTTCTTTGCTATTTCGCTGAATGATTTCAGTTGGCAACAGTTCCTAATTTTGTAATGGCTGCAATTTAAACACACGCACATACAAATGTAGGCTACAAGAACATAAACATCATAATAAACACTGAACGTTTCGTAATAAAGCTAGAAAGAGCTGAAGATGCTGCTGGTCTGTTGTACAGTAGCTCAGTAAAGCTCTCTAGGAAGTGTGAATATACAAGCTCGTCTGAGATGACTTTTAAACAGTAGGCGGTTATGGTGAGGGGAGGAGTGAAATAATCAAATGACGTCCAGCTCCTCCTCTCTAGATGTAATGGGTGGAGCTTGTCCTCGATTTATATGTGCTTCTCATTTTCTCACTCCTCCATCTGCTCCTGATTCGGAGACTGGTCAAAGTCAGATTAAATGAGTGTGTGTGTGTGTGTGTGTGTGTGTATATATATATATATATATATATATATATATATATAGATCTATCTATATCTATATCTATAGATATAGATATAGATAGATATATATATATATATATATATATATATATATATAGGGCATGTTTTCTAATTGCATTACAAAGAGGAGAGGAATGCAAGACCCTGCAAGAAAAAAAAAACAAAACAAAAAAACACCATAACAACATTTTTAATGTTTTACTGGTTATAATGGGGCTTATATTGGTTTAAATGGAAACTGTATTGGTCCCTATGGGTCTTTACTGGTAACTGGTCACCTTGCTTGTTAAAAACCACTGGAATTCTTTATTGGTTTCAATGGTTAAAAGTTGATGGTTTGTAATGTTTATAATGGTATTTTTAGTGTAAAGCATTATTTGCAAAACATTAGGATTTCTGTGATGGTTTGTATTGGTATTTTTTTTTTTTTTTTTTTTTTTTTTTTTTTATTTCTTTTGTCAGCAGGGTAGTTAAAAAGGAAAAAAAGAGGAAGAGGAAGTCATGAGCGAGAACACACAGACGTATCCTAGTGGAAGTATTTATTATCAAAGGAGCTCACGCATGCAGAAATTCTGCTTCCCCTTCACACATAATTACTGAAAGAACATTGTGTGAAATTCCAGTTTATTAAGAAAAGCATTAGGCCTACAGGGATAATATCTTTGCAATTTTTTTCTTTTACATGTATTTCCTTTACTTTATTTGGCAATAAAAACTTGTTGCTTGCTGATCGTATTTTATCAATAAATGAAATATAAAACAATTGTTTCCATTTCACCAGTGTTTGTGGATAACAAATGATATCTAAAAAACATCATGTGCACTGCCGATCTTAACTATCACCCTTATCTGAGGGTTTATACGAAGCGTTTCACAGTAGATTCTGGCAACAAGCACCAATAGGTGCTGTGGTTAAGATGAAGTCGTGACATTTGCCAAGTATGGTAACCCATGCTCTGAATTGGTGCTCTGCATTTAACCCATCCAAGCACGCACACACACGCACACACACACCTTGAACAGTGGGCAGCTATGGATCCAGCTCCCAGGGAGCAACTCTTGCTCAAGGGCACTTCAGCCATGGGTATTGAGGGTGGAAGAAAGCGCTGTTCATTCACTCCCCACCACCTACATCTCCTGCCAGCAACGAGACTTAAACCTGCAAACTTCTGCTTACAAGTCCAATTCTCTAACCATTAGGCCACAGCAGCCCCCACACATGGCTACTATAGTTACTACATCTGACAATAAACAGATATGTGTAAATATCTATGTGTAAATTGCATCTTCAGCAGCTCAGATGTTGGGAGTGAATAACGACTGCTATGTTAATTTTTACATCCAACAAAAGAACACCTCAATCGCTTAGGAGTTATACATCTTCTCCGACTGTGAAACAATGGCGGACTGATGACAGCTCACTCAGGGCGGGCCTAAAGCCTTCTACACACTGCATGATTTTAGCAATCCTATAAGATCATCACTAGTCACACTGTGCGACATGGATCTAATAAACTTGGGTACGACGTGCATGTAGACTATACGATGATGACACCTACTGACTCGTAGGCTACAACACACGTTTCTATAGAACAGTAATTCTTAAAGTGTGGTCCGCGGACCACTAGTGGTCCGCCATTGCCCCCTAGTGGTCCGCAAAAAGATGACCTAAAACTCTCCTCTTTGGAGCCAGACATTCAGAAACGGATGTGTGATAAGCAGCAACACCCATCTCATTATATTAATATTCACGTTAAGTTTTATATGGTAATCTCAAAATCTAAAATCCACATATCTATTAGTTTTGTAATGTACTAGTTTTTGTTTCATTTGTAAAATCCCAATAATTTCAGTGATATCGGACATTAAGGGGAACATTCTTTTCAGCATTTTATTGTTACCATAGTTACAACCATAGACTTACTATACCCACCACCTCAGTTTTAAACTAATGGCTCTTTGGAATGGCATTAAGTGGGACCTAGGCTGTTACAGTATGTTTAATTGTAGTTTTTTTTTTTTTTTTTCACATGTGCAGTTTGTTGTTCGTATTAAGCTGCAACTCATTTCGCATTTACTTGTTCAAATTAAATAAAAGTTAATATAATAATTTCTGATCATATCATTGCATTTGTGTTTGAATAATTAGTTTTTGACTTGAAACAGTCACATATTAAACTTAAATTTAGCTTATCCTTCCTATTTTGTTGGTTTTTGGGGGCGTGTTAGAGTGGGATTCTGTTAGGTGGTCCTCAGAAAAAAAATGGAAGATAAAGTGGTCCTTGGGCTGAAAAAGTTTGAGAAACACTGCTATAGAAGAATAAAACATCATTAGCATGTGCTAGTGGTAAACAAAAAAAGCATAATGAATCACATTTTGACAGTTGTAGTTTTTAATGTGTGCTGAAAAAAGTGGGAGCGGCGAAAGGGGAAGAAATAAGAGCTTGAGATAAGCAGGTTTATGTTTTAGCGCCATGTCATTGATTTCATGTAGCATTTTTATTGGTTGGTCAGTAAACGTGGGTCATGATTGCAAACACACTGTGTGAAGAACTAAAGTCACGGCCAATCTCAACGCACTGGATAGCTGACTAATCAGAGCACCTCGCTTTTCAGAACGATGAGCTTTGTAAAAATGTATTTCAGAAGGTGGGGCATAGAAAAGAAACAATAATGTACAGGTTGTGAAAAAAAAAAAAAAAATATATATATATATATATATCTATATATATATCTATATATATATATATATATATATATATATATATATATATATATATATATATATATTTTTTTTTTTTTACCTTAAACACATTTCATTACACCTAATACAATGATCTGTTTAGCAGCATTATATGACCCTTTAAGACCTGTTCACATGATATTTTCTAAATTATCCACGGTGCTACAGTAGTATTACAAATCTTCATTATTTGGAAAACGGTATTAATAAGTAATTCTGAACAGTCATTTTAGTGCAGTGACTAAAATGTACAGATTGTAAAGGTAAATGGTCACTTGGAGACACTATTAGTAGAAATGTGACTTTTAAATGACAGACTTGCTATCAGACATATTATCCAGGGATGAAGCCATGAATAGGTTCAAAATCAGAGGACAGTGGTTTAAAAAGATCTCTGGCTTCCTGCAAATCTGATCAATCGTTGTCTGATGGCGACGTCTGCTCTCTCTTCTGTTGAAGATTTCTGGATCTGATGTCATAAACCAGCAGCCACGCCCACCAGAGCAGAGAGAGCCAATCAGATCACAGCTTCAGTAGAACCGCAACAGCGACAGTCTTATGAGAGAAGAAATGAGCAACGTTACAAAACAGAAACTTGATTTGTCTAGTTTGTGGAAAGAAGATAAATATAGAGGACCACTGAGATACCTGAACATGTGATTTGACTGAGGTCCAGATGTTGAGTCTGGTTTCTGATGGGATTGTTAATCACACAGCTGTAGGAATCATCCAGACACTCAACCTCCAGAGGAAGAGAGAAACTGATGATGAGATCAGACACACTGATGCTGGACAATAAACTGTTTCCTTTGTACCAGGAGAGAGTCACATGACCCAGATTCACCACTGAACACAGCAGCGAACAATTCTGCTGTGATGAAGATGAAGAAGATGATGAATTTTTTGGACAGTAAATGCTGATGACAGGAACAGGCAGAGGAGCTGACAAGAGATAGTAAAAAACAAATCTAATTTTCAGTAAGCAAACAAGCAGTTGTATTGTTCATTATTTGATGTCGAGTGTAAATTGTGATGTCAGTCAGTTAGAGTCTGATACTAACAGTCTTGATCTCTCTCAACATTGATAAAGGATTCAACACCATTACTGAACTGAATCAACACTAAATTAACTGTATAAGGGAACTTCTGCCTTCTGTACAGCTGCTTAGAGTTGAATTAAACTTGTTTCAAACTGGTGAACTTCACACTGGTATTGATCTGAATTGAACCAGCACTGAACTGACTCGAGCTAAATAATGGCACTCTTGTGTTTTAAAGCTGCTTTAGTCTCCATGGTTGAGTTTCCGTAATTGATTGTTTACACAAAAAGTACATGGCAAAAAATGTCTACACAGCAAAATCTCCAGTGTTAATTTAACACTCTGAGTAGGGCTGGGCGATATATCGAGCGATATGATCATGCGCATCTAATCAGTAAAGCTGCTTCCGTGATCACCGCTAAAATCTCCATCACCTGCTTATAATTGGAGTGGCATTTAATAGACAGAGCCGTAGATCGCTGACAAGCCACGCCATATCGCGCTCATTATCGCAGATGAATCGCCTTCGATAATGAACGCGATATGGCGTGGCTTGTCAGTGATCTACGGCTCTGTCTATCAGAGGTGGGACTTTCAACTCACAAGCAAGTCTTCAAGTCATATTCAAGTCCTCGAAGGGTTAAAGCTAAAGAGATAATTAAGTGACTAATTAAATGATGATTGTGCATTAGTGATGAACATCTGCTGTTAACAATCAACATCACTGAAGTAAAGAGAAACACAAGAACTACAACTGAATTTAGCCACATCACTTCAACTGAAAAAAAAGTAAAAGAAAAAAAAAAAACACTATGTCACCATAATTGTGGTCAGGGTTTGCTTTAAGTAGTGTCTTGACCCTTTAACTAATTTAAACCAATTTGATTCAAAACAATCGCAATATTGTTTTCGCAACAAACATGTATGCATTGCTGTATCAAACCTTGCAGTAACATCTTATCTTATGCTCTCATGCTTTTTCTGCTTATAACTCATGATGACTGAACATCGTGAAATTGTGTTTAACTTTGGATAGTAGACTGACACTCAGCTATTACTGAACTGAAGTAAAAAAAAAAAAAACTCACAATGCTTCATTGTTGAAAGACACAAAAGGAGACAATCAGTTCAGGTTTTTAGACAAACACACTTATCACACGATCCTCAACAGTGGTGACAATTTTTCATACTGCAGTGCATGACGGGAGATTTTACTAAGGTTTTACCCAGCATGCAACATTTTGTTGATTGTCACCACTGTTGAGAGTCATATGCTGGTTCTTGATATCTGTGTGTGTCTAGAGAGTATAGTCTTTCAAATTTTGTATGCACTTAGTAGATTTAAAATTCACTTTAATTTTTTTTCCCCATAGTGTTGGTTTACTGGGTTGATTATGCTTAATTTAAATAGAGCTAATGTTCATTTGATTGTAATCTGACCACCTATCACATACAGATTAATTTCTTCTCTCTGCTTTACAGCACCTCATGCAATGCTACATAAAGAGATCTAACATGACAGTCAAGGGTCAAGAGCCCCACTAAAGCAAACACTGGTCTCCATTATGGTTGCATCACTTTAACCAATAAAACATCAACATCTGATCCTCTGTAATTCTCAAGAACAGCAGGTGTTCATCATTAATGCACAATCATCATTTAATTAGTCACTTAATTATCTCATTAACTTTAACCCTTTGAGTACTTGGGATATGACTTGAAGACTTGCTTGTGACTTGAAAGCCCCAACTCTGGTAAAAGATGAATGTCAGTCAATAAGCCAAAAAAGACTATCTCATGATGTCCAAATCACCATGAGTTATAAACAGAAAAAGCATAAGATTATCTGTCATTACAAGGTTGAACTCAGCAATGCATACATGTTTGTAGTGAAAACAATATTGAAATTATTTTGAATCAAATTTCTTTGAATTAGTAAAAGGGTCAAGAGACTACCTAAAGCAAACCTTGACCACAATTATGGTGACATAGTGTTTTTTTTTTCTTTTACTTTTTTTTTTTTCAGTTGAAGGTAGGGCTGGGCGATATATCTAACGATATGATCATGCGCATCTAATCAGTAAAGCGGCTTCCGTGATCACCGCTAAAATCGCCATCACCTGCTTATAATTGGAGTGGCATTTAATAGACAGAGCCGTAGATCGCTGACAAGCCACGCCATATCGCGTTCATTATCGCAGATGAATCGCCTTTGATAATGAACGCGATATGGCGTGGCTTGTCAGCGATCTACGGCTCTGTCTATCAGAGGTGGGACTTTCAAGTCACAAGCAAGTCTTCAAGTCATATCCCAAGTCCTCAAAGGGTTAAAGCTAAAGAGATAATTAAGTGACTAATTAAATGATGACTGTGCATTAGTGATGAACATCTGCTGTTAACAATCAACATCACTGAAGTAAAGAGAAACAAAAGAACTACAACTGAATTTAGCCACAGCCTTCAACTGAAAAAAAAGTAAAAGAAAAAAAAACCCTATGTCACCATAATTGTGGTCAAGGTTTGCTTTAATTAGTGTCTTGACCCTTTTACTAACTCAAACCAATTTGATTCAAAACAATTGCAATATTGTTTTTGCAAAAAAAACATGTATGCATTGCTGAGTCGAACCTTGCAGTAACAGATGATCTTATGCTTTTTCTGCTTATAAATCATGATGACTGAACATCATGAAATAGTGTTTATCTTTGGATAGTAGACTGACACTCAGCTATTACTGAACTGAAGTAAAAATTAAAAAAAATCACAATGTTTCAATGTTGAAAGACACAAAAGGAGACAATCAGTTCAGGTTTTTAGACAAACACACTTATCACACGATCCTCAACAGTGGTGACAATTTTTCATACTGCAGTGCATGACGGGAATTTTTACTAAGGTTTTACCCAGCATGCAACATTTTGTTGATTGTCACCGCTGTTGAGAGTCATATGCTGGTTCTTGATGTCTGTGTGTGTCTACAGAGTATAGTTTTTCAAATTTTGTATGCACTTAGTAGATTTAAAATTCACTTACTTTAATTTGTTTTCCATAGTGTAGTTTTACTGGGTTGGTTATGCTAAACTTAAATAGATCTAATGTCAATTTGATTGTAATCTGACCACCTATCACATACAGATTAATTTCTTCTCTCTGTTTTACAGCACCTCATGCAATGCTACATAAAGAGATCTAACATGACAGTCAAGGGTCAAGAGCCCCACTAAAGCACACGCTGATCTCCATTATGGTTGCATCACTTTAACCAATAAAACATCATCTTCTGATCCTCTGTAATTCTCAAGAACAGCAGGTGTTCATCATTAATGCACAATCATCATTTAATTAGTCACTTAATTATCTCATTAACTTTAACCCTTTGAGGACTTGGATATGACTTGAAGACTTGCTTGTGACTTGAAAGTCCCACCTCTGCTGTCTATTAAATGCCACTCCAATTATAAGCATGTGATGGCGATTTTAGCGGTGATCACGGAAGCAGCTTTACTGATTAGATGCGCATGATCATATTGTTAGATATATCGCCCAGCCCTATAAATAATAATATAAATAATTTGTTGGCAAAGACTATTTACAATAACTCTGCCCACCAATGCCTGGCTAAACATTGTTTCGTATACTTTAAAAGATGCCCATTCATCTGTAATATCGGTAGCGCAGCGTATTAAAGACGTGTGATGGAAGATTTTGACACAAGCGACCCAAGTTACCAAATTAAAGGCTATTTCCCACTACATATCAGATCAGAAAGGCATTTATTTTCAATAAAAATGAAGGAAATATTAGAAAATTGGAAATAAAAAATCTCCTTAATAATACAGCGTGGTTAGCAGTATAGGGAGGTTTTTGTCCCAATAAAGTTGCATTCATTTAATAATATTTTTAAGTATGATAATTTAAACACACTATGTTATTGCATACTGTTTTATATTGTACTACAGTACTGAAATATAAATATGTACCACCTAACTCCTATTTACACAATTATTATTAGTTCTGTTCAGTATGTAAAGTCCATTAATTATGAAATGAGATCCACTGGGGAAAATAGCGTTGTTTACTAGTATGAATCCTTAATTAACAAGCCTTTGTAAAAAGAATGATCAGTACATTTATTTGTGAGGTAACAACCTCAGCAGCTGTGCTGAATTAATGTTTTGTCATGTGATACAATATAGCATACTTCTTTGAAATATTTGTTGCTTTTTGTATACTGTTTCACACACTATTATTTAAAAAATAGTAGGCAGTATACACTGTGTACTGGGCAGTAAGAAGTAAGCAGTAATCAAGTATGACATTTCATTGCATGTTGGCGTTTTTAAGATCTGGACAGTCTTGCTTCCTACTTCCTGTCGCGCGCAGATGCTCTCAAGTGAACAAGACCACAAGTGTGTGGTGGTCCTCTCGACCTCTCCACCACTCCTCACTCCAAGTGGGCCTCAAACCCAGGTCTCCGGCATAAGAGGCAGACGCACTAACAAGGAGGCTATGGCTACAGCCACTAGCGGCTGTCGCTAGTGCACCTCTTGAGATCGGGGAGTGAGGTTTACCTGTACAGCACTACTTGCTGGCCTCCGTTACACAAGGCATCAGTTGATTCACTAGAAAGTGAAAGTATTTTCAAGTCGGTGCATGAAATAAAACTTTTTTATTGATGATTGCAGTGTTAATAATTTTATGCCTATAATTCCTTGTATAATAAACCTGTTTTGAAAGACCTTTACAAAAATAACAATAAAAATGAGTAGTCAAGCTAGTCTTATCTTTTTTATCCTTGCAGTTCATCAGTTATGCTGTGATGCGTTATGAAATTATTGCAGGGGAATATTATTTATAATATTAAATTAATTAAAAAATAAAATAATATCAATAGGCCTGATAATCAGATAATCTAACAGGCCTACATTAATTGAAAATGCCAAATTAGATATAACTAAAGCGTATACATAACATAACATAACATAACTCTTTCTTTCTTTCTTTCTGTTCTGTTCTGTTCTGTTTCTTTGTTCATAGTGAATGAATCAACTGAAGTGAAACCACTCCTGAATAAAGAGGATGCTGATGAACACTGTAAACCCTAATGTTGCCTTGACTTAAAAAATCAAGTAATGTTGACTGAACATTACTTAAAATTTTGCATTTTGGCCCTGTCACTTAAAAATATGAGTTAATTTAACTAATTTACCTTAAAAATGCACAAACTTAAGATTTCAAGTGTTGTGAGCTCAAAATCATGAGTAATCCTTTCGAAAAACTCAACGTCACTCTGTTTTTCCTTTAATGTGATTGGCCATGGGAGAAATTCTGCCTAGCAACAAGAGAACAAAAGCACTGATTGGTGGGTTACAAAATTCGTCCTTTTGGTCTGTTTGGTTGCTGAACTACAATTCAAGAGGAAGTTTTTCTTTGTGTACTATGTTCGGTGACTAAAATTATGTAGATATAAAGTTGTTTTGCATAATTTCTACTGGTGAAATATGTTAATTTAAATCCTTGTGGTACGTGATTTTGAGATGATTATTGAAATGACAACTTAAGTATTTTATGAAGTGGCCCAATTGTTTTCCTTTGAGCGAAAGAACATGGCACCTAAAGTTACTGCTTAACTCGTTAGATCGAAAACCCTAATAAGTTGAATGAACTAAATTGATTGAGTAAACTCATTGCCTCAATTTAATTGAGTAATGGAGTCCCTCAAAACTTACATATTTAAGTTTATTTAACTTGACGGTTTTGTAGACTGTACACTGAAAACCCTAATAAGTTGAATGAACTAAATTGATTGAGTAAACTCGTTGCCTCAATTTAATTGAGTAATGGAGTCTCCCAAAACTTACATATTTAAGTTTATTTAACTTGACGGTTTTGTAGATTGTACTTAAATCACTCAGTTCATCAAACTTGATGCTTATTTAATGTACTTAAACAATTATGTTCACTTAACTTGGTACTAATTTCAAGTGTACTTATATATTTAAGTTAACTCAACATGTACATTTAACTGAAAATGATGTTCTTATTTTTGACAGCACATTGAAGTAAAACAAATAACAGCATATTTAAACTTTGACCTTTTGACAAACTGTCACAATATTTATGAAAATACAGTAAACCCTATACTGCACTGTAAAAAAAAGAAAAAAAAGTATTTTTAGGTCTTTGCAGACATTGAAAAGACATCCACTGAGGAGAGAATGTTTTTATGACGTATTTTTTAAATGTTTTTTATGTCTTCTGTACATCCGATATAGACGTTCACATATCCTCCTTACAAGGTTCTGTGACTTTATTTCTGTCAGACATCAGAAGCTCTTATTGAGAATTAACAGAGGTTTAAATGTTGATACTTGATTCATTTGAAGTCACCATTGTGGTGGAACATGTTTGGTTTAGTTGGGATCTTGGTCCAGATACTTCTTATGTTCGCTTGTCTCTTGCTGCTATAACAGTATATTTTTAAATGCTGTTTTTGTGGCGAAGAAAGATGAAGCTTAAAAAAGCTCAGGTGTTATCAGCTCTTTGTTGGTGTTAGCTTGTCTCTTGCTGCTGTAACTTGTGTGTTGTAAAACACTGTTACTGTGGCAAAGAGAGTTGAGATCTAACATTCACATATCTTGCTTGTAATGGTGACTAATTATGGTAAAATAAAATGTATTGCTGCAACTACGGATATACTTTTATGGACAAACTTTGTAGATAAAACAATGTACTTACTTTTAGAAAACCGATCATGTCGTCACAAACAGACATCAAGATTTTGGATATGCATCACATCAATGGTGACAATCAGAACAAAAAAGGCTGGAAAATAAGGATGAGTTTGTGCTATGGAGCTCTTTTGTTTGTCACCATTATTGTGATGCATATGCTACATCTAGAAGTCCATCTTTAAAATAAGTATTTTACTCCTGGTGCCTGTTAAAAATATCAAACAAAACTTATTTTATGATCTCAATTACGTATTATGTGATGACTTTCTCATCAACAAAAAAAAATCAAATAACACCTGAACTCATTTAAATTTGTCTTTTTTTTCACCACAAAAACAGCAGCAAGAGACAAATTAACACAAGAAGTAACTGGACCAAGATCCCAACTAAACCAAACACTTTCCACCACAATGGTGACCTCTGAGGGATTTAGGTAGTCTACAAAACCATCAAGTTAAATGAACTTAAATATGTAAGTTTTGGGAGACTCCATTACTCAATTAAATTGAGGCAACAAGTTTACTCAATAAATTTAGTTCAGTCAACTTATTAGGGGTTTCAGTGAAGAGCATGAGCATCAGGGGATGAGTTTAGTTTAATAAGACAAGCCGACCACTGTCAATCACTGTGATATCATCAAGAGTTGAGCTGAACAACATAATTCTGATTTTATGAAAATAAATAAATAAATCCATGTGCTGTTGAGCTGTCAAACTCGTGTGATGCCAATGGCCTTGTGGGCAGCACGACAACATTTAGTGCCATTGTGTTTTATTGTGCATTATTAAATTATTTTGAAAATAATATACCTTGGAAAGGAGAGGGGAAATAAAGAACAATTTATAATAAAGAGGACACGCAGTCTGACAAAATATGTATTCCTCCTCCAAAGATTTACAGATGTCCCCCTTCACTCGTGCCCCTTCTAAAATAATCAGTGCATGACGCCCCTGACACTACAATAAAAAAAATATTTGTCAAATAAATGAAACATTAATTTTAACTGAAATTGTTATAGCTAGCTTTTAGAGATTGCAGTGATACATGACATGGTGAAATATGACTCAGTGAATAATACTGAAAGTAGGTTAAGATTCATTTTAAAAGTGTGCCCCCTTAAAGCCTTGCCCCCCATCCCCAGTTACTGTGGTCTAGAACCACCCTAGTCTTGCATAGCCAGACCTTCAGACTGATGGCTGAAGGTCTGGGAACTTTGTTCATTTTGAATGGCTAAAACCCACCCAAGAGACCATTTGACTAACAGGTAAAGCAATCAATAACATTTCATTTTGTGGCACGTCATGTTTAGGGGTGTGAAAATGTCACAACAATAACAGGCCGGTGTTTAAAACTCTTGGACATATCTTACACAATCAATGCAGCAAAATATAAATATTTAACATTTTCTGTTTTGAAAATCCAAGGTTTAGTTGATACTGATAAGTGCTTATTGTCACAGTTGTTTCTTCACAGCTTCTTCTTCGATGAAGGAGTTTGGCATTTGCCAGACAGAAAGTTAAAGAATGCGACACACGTCTCCCACAAATCCTAAATAATTCAACCAATCTGATGACGACTTCAATACTCCTGAAGTGTTGCCAGATAGGTGTGCCATACATAGATATATGCAACGGTCTGAGAACCTTTAAGCATGTGTGTCTACAACAGCAAGTGATATACTTGTATCTGTGATAATTATGGTGAATAATGTCAAGTTGCCTGTTCCAAAATGGTGGATGCATCAACGTATCTGGAGCATTGAATAGGCTACATATATATGATGCCATATGCATAAGACGTTAATCAACATTCTGTGGACGTGAGTCACGTGATGTACCAGCTCAAAAGCAACCACTTTTCTCCTATGTGTTTTTGTGTATGCTCTGCCTTAAAGGAATGGTTAATTCTAAGGAGTGAATTATGTCATGAATTACCCTCATGGAATATACTGTATACATATATTATTTATAATCTTTAAAAATGTTAAATATTAAAGGGATAGTTCACCCAAAAATGAAAATTATGTCATTAATAACTCACCCTCATGTTGTTTCAAACCTGTAAGACCTCCGTTTATCTTTGGAACACAGTTTAAGATATTTTAGATTTAGTCCGAGAGCTCTCAGTCCCTCCATTGAAGCTATGTGTACGGTATACTGTCCATGTCCAGAAAGGTAAGAAAAACATCATCAAAGTAGTCCATGTGACATCAGAGGGTCCGTTAGAATTTTTTGAAGCATCGAAAATACATTTTGGTCCAAAAATAGCAAAAACTACGACTTTATTCATCATTGTCTTCTCTTCCGTGTCTGTTATGAGAGATAGTTCAAAACACTGCAGTGTAATGATATCCGGTTCGCGAACGAATCACTTGATGTAACCGGATCCTCTTGAACCAGTTCACCAAATCGAACTGAATCATTTTAAATGGTTCACATCTCCAATAAGCATTAATCCACAAATGTTAGCTTTTTTTAATGCGGCTGACACTCCCTCTGTGTTCAAACAAACCAATATCCCGGAGTAATTCATTTACTCAAACAGTACACTGACTGAACTGCTGTGAAGACAGCGGTGAAGACTACATCCCTGAAAGACAGCGGAGACCAGGACAACTAGAGCCCCAGATACAGATCCCCTGTAAAGACCTTGTCTCAGAGGACCACCAGGACAAGACCACAGGAAACAGATGATTCTTCTGCACAATCTGACTTTGCTGCAGCCTGGAATTGAACTACTGGTTTCGTCCGGTCAGAGGAGAACTGACCCCCAACTGAGCCTGGTTTCTCCCAAGGTTTTTTTCTCCATTCTGTCACCGATGGAGTTTCGGTTCCTTGCCGCTGTCGCCTCTGGCTTGCTTAGTTGGGGTCACTTCATCTACAGCGATATCGTTGACTTGATTGCAAATAAATGCACAGACACTATTTAACTGAACAGAGATGACATAACTGAATTCAATGATGAACTGCCTTTAACTGTCATTTTGCATTATTGAGACACTGTTTTCCTTATGAATGTTGTTCAGTTGCTTTGACGCAATGTATTTTGTTTAAAGCGCTATATAAATAAAGGTGACTTGACTTGAAGAGAGAACTGAAGATGAACACCGAGCTGAGCCAAATAACGAATGAATCGATTCAATCGATCAACAGACTCATAAGAAAAGACAATGTTGAATAAAGTCGTAGTTTTTGCTATTTTTTGGCCAAAATGTATTTTCGATGCTTAAAAAAATTCTAACGGACCCTCTGATGTCACATGGACTACTTTGGTGATGTTTTTCTTACCTTTCTGGACATGGACAGTATACCGTACACATAGCTTCAATGGAGGGACTGAGAGCTCTCGGACTAAATCTAAAATATCTTAAACTGTGTTCCGAAGATAAAAGGAGGTCTTACTGGTTTGGAACAACATGAGGGTGAGTTATTAATGACATAATTTTCATTTTATCGGTGAACTAACCCTGTACTGTATTTAATATTTACGATGTGTATGTGTTCTCATTTATTAAAATATTTTCTGTAACAATCCTTCAGTTGTTAGTTGATAGTTGTGTTCTTTCAGCTGTGACTGTGTTGTGTGGCTTGCATATTGCTTTATTCTAGTATTCAGTTTGTTTACTCAAAGTAATTCTCCTTTTGAGGTCATAAAAGGGCCTTGGAATTGTCAAAAAATTCCTTGTAAAAAAATGACTGTGACAGAGTGCCTAATAGAAAATACTTGATTGCTGAAAAAAAATTCATAATATGATGAATTGTTCAGAATTAAGTTGAATATGGCATTTCATATGAAAAATAAAGAACATTTATTTGGGGGTGAATATATACATATCAATGTTTCGATACATATCTATACTGAAATAATTGAATCGGCTCAATATCACTTTTTACATTTTGGTGTTATTTAACTGTAATGCATTTTTGTCAATTAAAAATGAATTAATTTATTAATGAAAATATTTTAAAACTTGTCATACAGTAGCTTATCAATAACATATTGCTTCGACAAATAGCTGTCAAGTGAACTAAAATCAAAACTGCCACAAGGCATTGTGTTTCAAAGCGAAGCCCACACTTTGCTCACAGGAATCACCGGCTTATCCAGTGTTTCTGCATCTCAGTGCAGCTCAGGTCAGTGAATGAGCTGAACTTTTTCTGCATATTGTCCAAGTTAACATGCATTTGGCAAATCAACTGGCAGCAGTCACATATAATTTTTTCATTTGCATAATCTACAACGTTTTTGTGGGGAGATGATTACAGCATTTCACTATGAGACGATGATTTCAGAGAAATAGTCATTTAATTTAGCACACTAACATGGTCTTAATCTTGAGCTCTCAGTGTGCACCAGATTGATGAATTTAACTTTAAAATATACAAACCTTTAAAAAAAATTACAGAATTTTATTCTACTAGTATATATAATGTTACTGATACTTTTTTATCTTGTGTAGTGTGCTTTGTTGCCTTATAGAATCTATAAGAATGCAAACTTTAAAAAAAGAAAGTAATTTTACATTGCATGTGTTTTTGTACAATATTCCCTGATAATAATATTTAATATCTCTGATGATTTACTCTCTGTGTTTAATGTTTGACTTGCAACATTATTTATTATCACATTTTTTTTTATTCCAATTAAAAATGTATAAATAGCATTTATTTTATATTGTAGGTTAACAATTGTGATCTATTTGCTTTAAGCAATGATTATTATGTATTTTAATAACACTTTTTTTTAGTATGAAAAGAATATCAGAATTCAGAATTGAACAGTTTAAAAGTTTATTGTTTTTTTTTCAAAACTTAATTCATTTATTTATTTATTTACTTACTTATTTATTTGTTTTCAATTCAATCGATTTGTTTACCTTATCTATTGTTTTCATTTACTGTGTAGGCCTATATGAGCTTTTTTGCAAAAAGGTGAAAAGGTCTCTGGCCCATGCAAACACCAGATGGCAGCAATGCTTGACTATAGTTAGTGATCGGAGAAATAAACTTTTCAAAGATTCAAATCAATGGAACCAATTGCTTCGCAAAATGATTCACTTTCTCGAAGCATTCAAAACACCACACGCTGGTGACACTTTACGGTCGTTAATGGAACGAAAACTCAGGCCAAACATGCATAAAACAGCACCCAACAAGCCCAGTGCAAAGGTTTTATTAATTTATTTATTTAGTGGGCTGTCATGTATAAATTAAGTAATAATCTGATACCATTAAATAAGTGTGGGTTTATGGGTTCTTGTAGCAATTTTCAGGGCTTATTTTGTTTGTTCTATCAGCTAAACGAAAGATCGCATGATTCACGGGTTCACATCATCATCGCCTTCAGCGACAAAACATTGTAATTTCGAAAAGTCTCGAAACAGTTATGACATAAAGAAGCCTCCTACAAGCTCCGAACACCTAGTGATTCGAAACAAAAGATTCGGGAAAAAAAAAATCGAAGCTTCTTGAAGAAGAAGAAAAAGAAGATGCTGGCTGCTGCTGCCGCCGCCGGCAGGATTTCTGGAGCATTCCACTGCATTTTTTTTCCAGATTTTAGAAGCATAAACTTATTGTTCCTTCTTTCATCAGTAATGTATTTTTATTTGTCGGTCACTGTTGGTATGAAAAGCTCTCTGTTAGTTTTAAGTTCGTTTTGTTAATGTCTCTGACGCTGACAGTAGGTTGGGTGTGGCGGTCGGGTTTATGCATCGATATCTGATTTTGTGCGAAATTGCAATAAAATGAAGGGAACTTTACGCATTTTTTTGTTTTTATATCTAATGTGGGGTAAGTGTGTGTTTATGTTTACTTTAGGATTCCCTTTGAACATGAATGCTTTGAGTAAATAACTGTTTCTGTTTGTTCCGCAGGCGTGTTCGTTGCGGATACTGATGCTGTAAAGTCAGTGTCAGTGATGGAGAGACAATCTGTTACTCTAGACTCTGATCTCACTCAAATACAGGGATTTATTCAGATACAGTGGAGGTTTGGAGATTATGGTCCAGTCATTGCTGAAACCGATGGAAATGAGATCTCATATCTTTATGCTGAGAAATTCAGAGACAGGCTGCATCTGGATCATCAGACTGGATCTCTGACCATCAAAAACATGAGAACAACAGACTCTGGTCTTTATCAACTAGTGATCAGCCACAACACTGGGACCTCATATATGGCATTCAGTGTTACTGTCTATGGTAAGGACACATTTATTGATTGAGTCATTTAGATGTCTTCACAATTTTATTATATATATATATATATATATATATATATATATAGCCATGGCAACACTTACACAGTCTTGTTAACAGGTCTTCTAATTTAATGCAAACATAATAAAACACAAAGAAGCCTATAGTGTGTTGTGGAAATTCCCAGTATATACAACCTCAGCCTCAGGGCAGTTCTGTAGTCTTACTACAACATATCACTGTCTTTGTGGTGGTCTTTTGACCATAGAATCTTTAGTACTTCTATTCCTCAGCTGCGCAGCATGATACAGTATACCAGACACTCCCAAGCTGCTCTTTGCAGGAATGAAAGTTTGTTCATGGTCGGGAGCCCATTGGTCACAACAACCAAGAGCGCTCTATGAAGGTAAAATGACATCAAAACGATTTGCATACGCAGCGTAATATTTGTGGAAATGTACATAAGACTGTAAGCATAAATTAAATTTGCATGTGCAAGAGAAGCTTTGTAAAAGTGTAAATCGCATTTCAAGCGTAAGAAAAAATGATTTGCAGCATTTTACTGTTACTCGTAAGTGTAATTCATTTATTGTGAAACTGCAGCTTCATGCTAATGCTAAATAAATATAATCTGCATTCTTCTATCTAGGGCTGTGCGATTAATCAAAATCGAATTGCAATCGTGATTTGAGACATTGCGATTTTGCTAATCGCAAAGCCTGCGATGTGGACGCAATATTACTCTGTTCCAGAACATATGCTTGGACCACTAAATAAAAAGACTGCTATTGTTAATATAAGTATGAGGGTTAGATTATTTAGTGTAAGGGTCATTTAAAGAGTGATAACAAAGCGATACAAAATATGTGGAAACCACTCATTGCATCACACCATCTCCTGACTGCATTATTATTAGTAAAATAGAGGCTTTAAAGCAGGGATAGGCTACTCCGGTTCTGGAGGGCCACTATCCTGCAGAGTTTAGCTTCAGCCCTCATAAAAACTCACCTGCCTGTATCCATCTAGTAATCCCGAAAACACTGATTGCCTTGTTCAGGTGTGTTTAATTAGGGTTGGAGCTAAACTCTGCAGGACAGTGGCCCACCAGGACCGAAGTTGCCAATCCCTGCTTTAAAGAGTGTGTGTTTTGTAAGGGAAACAGGCCAATTTAGCTCAAAGAGAGTCATTTAAGATTTTAAAGGGAATTTGAACATAATCACTGTTTCACGGCTGATCACTGCGATTCACTGAACGAGCCGTTTAACATCAAATCTGCACTGGATATTAATATCCAAAGTATAGTGAAAACACCATCAATTAGCACAGTAACTAGATAGGCAGTTTAAGACATTAAGTGAATTAAAATGTGAATCCCAAGTTTACAGCAATATGTGAAATTGCATAGACATGAACAACCATCAATCACTTAATTAGAAACACCAGTTCAGCTCAGAGTATGGAGGTTAGTTACTTGCGTTGCTTGTTTAGGGTATTGCCTTTGTTGTTGTTGTTGTTGTTGCCAAAAAGGGGGTTTCCCAAGGTTCCTAAATAGCTGGAAGTTCAGTAGTCTTTCAAGTGATGTCTTGGGAAACCAGTCGTTGGGTGTTGGCTGAAGATGCTGAGTTGTGGGCTGGTTGAAGTTTCAGAGTTACAAAACTTAACTCAGAACAAAAACTCTCAACAGAAAAGAAAAGAAAGCAGGCTGAAACATGCTGAAATGGCACTGAAAGAACGTAAAAAAGTAATGGCAAAAAGCATGGCTAAAAGTGATGACTAAAAGCAAATGAGACAAAAGATAAAAGCAGGCATGACTAAAAGCTAAAGCAAAAAAGTGAAAGCTTAAAACAATTTAGTTTGATGGTGTTCTGAGTATTTAAACTGGGTCGTGTGACATCTCCCAAATGATGTCTTAACCAATAAGATATTGTCTTTGCTCGGGGCATTGTATATTTCTCCACTCCATTAATAATGCAAATGTTATCTTATCAATCACTTGGTCCGAATTTTCCTGCTCTCGCGGAGTATAATTTTGGACATGATTCCTATAAAAAGACATTTGAAAAAAAAACATTTGACAAATAATTGATCAGCAGAAACATTTCAAGCAAGACGATTCAAACACACACATATTAAACATGAATATGGTTGAATAACCTCCCCAACTCAATCCGAGAAGTCTTTAGCCATCTTCAAGAATCTTTATTTGACCATCTAACTTTAACACTCACTATTCTAGTTCTATTCTTAAAAATAATCTAACTACCTTTCTAATCTTTTGGTATTCTATTTTCTTTTCATTTCTTATGCAATTGTGTGTGTGTGTGTGTGTGTAAAAGACCTCTAACACTGGATTGCTCTATTCTTTTTTTATTCTTCTTTGTTTTCATTTTATTTATTATATTATTTAAAAGCCCATGCTACGTGTACTGTGTTAACCTAACTGAGACTTGTTATAGCACTTATCAGTGATGCGCGGGTTGATCCAAAATGAGTGGGTGCCTGCGGTCGCCTGCAGTTATGAGTCATTCAAAAATATGTTTAATGATATTCGGGTCGCGGTCGGTCGGGTCCTAGTACTAGCACGTAGAGATGGAGGCGGCAAGACTGCATGGGGAGCAGCAGCGCTGTTTTTGGTAAAACATGATTTTGACGACTTCTTTATGTTTTTTTTTTTTATAGAAAACTATTTTTAAAAGATTTTCGTTTTGTATAAATTGTATCTTAATTTTGATAAATGTTTTATCAATCAGTTGCCCATATTTAATAAATAAGAAGCAAATATATAGCCTAGCAGACAATGTAATAAGGCACCGGCACGATCACTTGCATTGCATGTGAACTAAACTCATCAACACTGTGAGTGTGCCTCACAGATTTGAGAAGTATAGGCTATATATTACAGACAGCTTGAAATGTCTTCTTTTAAACAAAAATATTCAAACCAAAATAAACGGACTACTCTCTGATGATGTAATTCATATGAAATGTGCATGTCTCTGGCGTTCATGGCGAGTCTCCATCGTCAACTTCATCTTTGCAGCATCACAGAAAACACCAGTTTAATTCTAAACAATAAAATGACTCCTTGCATATTTTCGAACCAGCAGGCCATTTTGGGTTGAGCGAGACCCCACGGAATGAGCGAGTGGAACGGGATATTCAGAAATGCGCTCTCCGCTCACGAGCTCTGATCGGAACAAACCCGAACCTCGCTGTTTGCTGACCTTGCAGAAACATACAAATAGAAACAGCCAGAATAGACTATTTTAGTACAAATTATGAGCTTACTGACGATTTTTTATAATTCTTGTAATATATTGAGGTTTTTTTCGTTTTTTGCCTACTTAGTTTTGCCTACGTTCCATGGCCCAATGACGCCACGATGAGCATTTACTGATTTTTAAAACTGCAGGTCAGGAAGCAGGTTGGGTACAATATTTTAATTAAATTTTTTTGCGGTCCGAGTTGCGGGCACTTATATATCATTGCTCTTTTTGTTGTTTTTGATTGCTTCCACTGTCCTCATTTGTAAGTCGCTTTGCTAAATGAATGAATGTAAATGAATATGAATACTTAAGCTATTCAATAGTTATTAAAAAAATAGTTATTAAAAAGGAATTGTCAATATGGGTTCTTTTGTTTAATGTTGAAAGCTGTTTTCTGAAAGAGTTTGTTGGTTAGGCTTGCTTCAGACTTGTGGCACTAGGAGTTGATTTACAACATCCTTTGACTGTGGAATTTGGCTACTCATGTTTCAACCATCCTCCCAATCGAATCTTTAATTGTCTGATTCGGGTCTGAAACCCTACACTATACATGGTTATAGGTATAACCGTTTATATGTAATTCATTTAGGGATAATAATATTATTATTTTATACCATTTTAAATATATTTATTTATACCATTTTAAATATATTTATTTGTGTCAGAATTAACAGTTCAGTTTGCACAGTGTTAAAATTTCTAAAAGGCTAAAATCTTTACAAATTTTCAAAATTTACAGTCTTGTCTGACATTATTTTCCTGTGAGAAGTAGAATGTATTGTAATTAGCTGTTAAAGGGCAATAATGTACATTTTTTTTTACTTTCCTGCTTTCCAGGTGGACAGGATAAACTCACAAAAATAACAAATCAAACAGTTCAGGATGATGGTGGTTTAGTCTCAATCTTGTATTGAACGATTGAAACTATTACACATTATGAAACAAATATTTTAAAAGAAAAATAGGTGTTTATTTTTATTAATCCGAAATTTGTGATAAAAATATATTAAATATATAACGTGTCTAAGTAACTTTGTGTAAGAAAATGAAAATATAGCTCATTCTTAAATTCTAGATCCACTAACACTTAATATTTGCATTATTGATTTCACTGCATTGACACTATCAGATGAGAACTGAACAGAGGTGGATGATGGCATCACTGTTTCTCCAGGACTGATCATTATAACTCATTATAACTGATGACCTATACACAGTAAGGGAACTGACCTTAACTGAATAATGACACTATTGTTTTTTATATATATTTTTTTAATTATTATTATTTATTTTTACGGCTGCTGTTCAGCAGAACTCAATACTGTTTATATCATTGATAACTACTTCTTAGAGTGAAGCTGCTTCAAAACAAGGTGACTTGACTAACATGAGATTTTACTGACTTTATCAGGACTGTTCTGTATTTAAAGCTGAATAAATCAAATTGTGTTTATAAGGCAAAACTGATCTTAATTATTGACTGTAGCTCTGTTCACTAAAATCAGCAGTGCAATATGACTTTAGTCTCAGAGAAACTGTTTCTGTTTGTTCTTCAGGTGTGTTTGGTGCTGATGCAGATGAAGTGAAGTCAGTGAAGGAGGGAGATTCTGTCACTCTGAACCCTGATCTCACTCACATACAGGGAATTAATAGGATAATGTGGTGGTTTGGAGATAATATTTCACTCATTGCTCAAGCTGATAGAAATAATATCTCATATCCCAATAATGAGCTATTCAGAGACAGACTGCAGCTGAATCAGACTGGATCTCTGACCATCAGGAACATGAGAATAAAGCACTCAGGGCATTATGAAATTCAGATCAGCCACAACACTGAGACCTCGTTTCAGAAATACAGTGTTACTGTCTATGGTGAGTATACTTTTTGTTGTTGTTGTTGTTTATTAGTAAACAATTACGATATACTATACTATATTTTATATAGTACTTGTGAAATATAATCCATTTATCTATTTAAAGCTTTGAAAAAATATGTTTTAAATGGTGTAGCAGAAATAAATAAGTTGAAGCTTAAATTCTACAATTACTAAAACTGAAAACAATAAATGGAAGCTGTGGAAATATATAAATAATCAAATGACAAAAGTGTAAAAAAAAGAAACTCAATTTAAATAAAAATAGTAAATATTAAAATAAAAGCAGATTCAAAATATTAATACATTTTATAAAAAACATATTAAAATGTCAGTGGTCCATTTCACTGTAAGGACCTCTATTATATATATATATATATATATATATATATATATATATATATATATATATATATATATATATATATATATATATATATATATATATATATTTGTTTGTTTATTTGTTTATTTATATGTTTATTTATTTATTTTTATTTTTTTGCTTTTTGCTTTGGTCAGCTACCTTTAATGTACCTCATTCACTGTCACTCTTCAGCTCTTCCTGATCCGGGTCTGTCTCCAGGTGTTATAGCTGGCATAGCTGCTGCTGTTCTGTTGTTCCTGATTGCAGTTGTGATTTACTATGGTCACAGGATCTCTATAATACAAAAGCATGTGGGTGAGTTTTACAGCTGAACAAAAGAAGATTTTTCCAAGACAAAGAAATTTACTTTTATACTGCTACAGTAGTGTTCAAATGCATACTATGATCTTTCATAATCAATATCTGAAGTTTTAGATGTCAGTTTTACAACACATTAAGATCTGGGTTTGATCACACTTTAATGCATCAGATCAATACAGGAGTCCATTACTATTGTAAATGGTAAATTAGATGAGAAACGTTTTACCAGATTGTCTATTCCCTGAAGTACAGCGAGAGCGATTTGAAAGCATGCACCTAATATAACACACCTTATAAGCTTGTTTGAGATTAGCTAAATCTGTGCAGAACTGATCACAGCAAGAGGCATGCAGGTTATAAATGTGTTCGAGAGCAGACCGCCTTGCTCTGATGTCATGCCATCTCTCACGCCAACAAGTCAGCCGTGCAGTCAAGGACAGTTGCTCTCTCCCGGACCAAAAGCACGATGAGAAATGACTTGATGATGCCACTTATCTGTTCTACTTCAAGAGGTCACAATAGTGACCTCTTGAAGTACGACTTTCTTTACACTTCTAATAAATGAACTTTCTTTACACTTTAAATTTTCTGCATACTCACACTTGTTTATTGTACTTGGCAGTTGGCAATGGAACATTCAAATAAATTAATTATCAATCAATAAATTACAGTGATTTTTGCATGTACATTTCAATATAATTTATGACTATACTTTCACATGCTTTACAGAGTAAAGCCGTATAAATGCACCTTTGAGAAAATTAATGAGAAAAAAAAGTTACGTAAACATCACGAAAAAACAGGAAAGAAAAATAGGGCTTCCGTATAGTCCTCATTGTGAGTCACTCTTTTATTTTATTTTTTTATATATCTAACCGCTAGCAGGGATGTTCTTGCTCTGTAATAGAGCTGGGAAATATGTACAGAAAATAAAACTTGTGTATTTTTAGGCTCAATGGCAATATACAATATATATATCTTCAAACTTACTATGATTTTCTATAAGGTCAAATTATATTTTATGTATTTACTTTTAAAAATGTTATTTCACATACTAACCGATGTTGTCCTACAAACAATGCACATAATGAAGAGCACTCATTTACTCATTTGAGAACAGTAATTATCTGTTCTCTGCTTCTGTGTGTCATTGTGACAGCTGAAGAAAAGATGGTGTCAGGGGAGGAAGGGAGATCTGTCAATCTAGAGACTAAGACTGTACTACAGAGAGGGGATGAGATCAAGTGGTGGTTTGAAGGTCTCAATCTCATTGACTTCAGAAACACGACCAGTAAAACAAATGATATCGAATGTGATGTTGCTGATGGAAGATTCAGAAGCAAGCTGGTGCTGAACACGAAGACTGGAGATCTCATCATCAAGAACATCAGGACCATTCACTCCGGACTCTACAAACTACAGATCAGCCGCAAAAACAACAGAAGAACTGAATACATGAGATTCATTGTTACTGTCACTGGTGAGTAGAAGAATAATCATGTACTGTTTGAACAGGTTATATTATCTGGACTTGGCCCAAATTCCCAATGTAAAACATATCATCAGTTAGTGTCATAATCATCAGCTGGAGTGCCCGGGACCGGGGCTTCCTGCTCTCCTAGCTCACTCCAGCTGATGATCGTGACAGTAAGATTATATCATTACAAAATGTGATCTAATTTATCGCCTTACTCTGAACTGAGGCATTAAGATTAATAATTTCAGCGAAGGTGCTTCAAAACAGTGTGAATTGTGAAAAGTGCTTTACAAATGAGCTAAAATCATGAAACTAAAGGTCCACTAACACAATGGACAATAACAATATATATATATATATATATATATATATTACAAATCTCTAAATTCAAAATAATAGTCTCAACACAACTATAATGATAATGATACAAACGATATAATTGGAATAACTTTCTAAATTATTTTTCTGGCTGATGAGTGATAACAATATTGACAGCCAAAAGTTAAAGTTTAAAGTTTGAAATGACAATCTTGTGTGTTTGTGTGGATGCAAACACTGTTATTATTGTAATTATCTTTATAGGTATTGATAGGTGTTAAAGGAGTAATATTTCAAAAAATGTATTAGAAATGTTTTGTAAGGAAAGAAATCAAAATATTACAAGAAAAGGTGTGATGATAAATCATAGGTAATCACTAGGGGTGTAACGGTACGCAAAAATCACGGTTCGGTATGTACCTCGGTTTTAAAGTCACGGTTCGGTTCATTTTCGGTACGGTAAGGGAAAGAAATGCAAACATTAAAATGCAGGTTGTTTATTACTATAAACTCTTTTTTTAACTATTTGTTTACACTTTTTTTTAATACTTTTTAATAAAATATATATAAAAGAGCTGCTGAAACAGTTCTACTCAGCCGTCATTGAGTCTGTACTGTGTACTTCTATAACTGTCTGGTTTGGCTCGGCAACAAAATCAGACATCAGAAGACTACAGAGAACTGTTCGGATTGCCGAAAAGATTATTGGTACTCCCCTGCCCACCCTTCAAGAACTGTATACATCCAGAGTGAGGAAAAGGGCTCAGAAAATCACTCTGGATCCCTCACATCCAAGTCACCCCATTTTTGAACTTTTGCCATCTGGCCGGCGCCTCAGAGCCGCAAATACCAGAACAGTAAGGCACAAAAACAGTTTCTTTCCCCAGGCAATCTATCTCATGAACAGTTAAATGTTCCCCACTTATGCTTATGCAAACAAAAGTGCAATATCCTTATATTTATTTGTTACCCCTCCATCCTAGTACATCCCTGCATCTTATTCAATCCTATTCCATTATCATTTATAGCACAATTGTTTGCCTACTTTTTATTTTTTGTGTGCGTGTTGATGTCTCTGTGTACTGGAAGCTTATGTCACTAAAACAAATTCCTTGTATGCGCAAACATACTTGGCAATAAAGCTCTTTCTGATTCTGATTCTGATAAAATAAAAAAAGAATAAGAAATAAAATACTGCTGCAAAGTTCACCACTAAATAAAATACTCTCAGTCTCAAACAATATCATATAATAACATATAATGAAAAATTACAAAAAAAATTACAGTGCAGCATTACCAATCCCAGCTTGTATACCTGCTCATATTTAAAATATATATATATAACTTTTCCAAAGTGTAAAGTGCAGCATCAACAGTTTCAGTTTTTAGACCTGCTCAGATTTCATTATTGTGTTTGCCCGATCGGAATTAAGAGCAAAGGTCTGTTTAAATGCCGACGGGAGCTGCCTTTGAATTAAAATCGTTTTTTCCCTAGTTGTATTGATGTTCACACTCACGTGATGCCTTTTGAAAACAATATCTATACTTCATGTTGAGCCGGTGACACACTGGCATATTGCACCTGTCAAACATAGTCTATTTTGCCGTCAATACTGTTAACGGTGTCCTCTATTTATGCTCAACATGAAGTATAGATATTGTTGTAGTGAAGACAAGATCCTGGTCTGTCGGCGCCTCAGCGGTCTCCCTCTATGTCAACTACAGTAGAAGTAGCGTGTCAGGCACGATTCTGGTGTGTAAAGACACAGAAAAACGCGAAGCAGGTGTCACGCAACTGACAAACAGCAGAAACGCCATGCTCACACCATGCTCACGCCACGCAGCCAGTGTGTCACCGGGCTTAGTCACCGGCCTCAATCAGCTGCAGGGCGGGATTTGCGCTGAACGCGGAGACTTCTGCCACTTAATATGTTCGTTTGGAAACACAAAAATGTATATGTTCCTCAAACAAAATATTGCATTCGGTCATTCGGTACACACGTGCACCATACCGAAAGCCCTGTACCGAAATGGTCCGGTACGAATACACGTACCATTACACCCCTAGTAATCACAGGTCATTCATAAGCAATCATAGGAATTCATTTTTTGGGGGGGGGCTAAAAAAATCCATGTCAAATACTACAACATATTCTATGATATGTGTATTTGGGTAATACCTTCCTAGACAGATGAGCTGAAACTACAAACATGACAAACTACAGCAGGTTTTTAAAAAAATGTCTTCTCAATTAATTTGTTGAAAATTAAAATTACATTAATTCACACTTTTTTCTGTGTTTCTGTTTCTGTGTGTTGTTTTGACATGAAGTGAAGAAAGTGTCAGTGAAGGTTGGAGAAACTGTCACTCTAGACCCTGGTCTTGAAACACTGAGTGGTGATCTGATACTGTGGACATTTGGAGCTAAAAACTGTCTGGTTATTAAAGCCGAATCAGGAATGACTGATATTAATGAGAGATTCAGAGACAGACTGAAGCTGGATACTAAGACTGGATCTCTGACCATCACAAACACCACAGATACAGACTTTGGACTTTTTAAACTTCAGATCATCAACAGGGAGCGGACCAGATACAGGAGATTCAATCTGACTGGTACTGGTAAGTAGAACAGTATTTATTACAAAAACTATATATTTATTTTGAACAAACAGATGTTTTCCACACATTTTTAAATGAGATGTGAACAGCCCCTAAAAGTGCAAATACGTGGTTCAAGTCCATATTTTAAATCATTTATTTATTCAAAATGGCTGATTCATTTAGAAAGGAAGCAAGTGACTTTATGTCTTTATGAATGTATCGTAGAATTTTTAAAATTGACTCACTCAATTCATTCAAAAGAGATTCATTCATGAATGAAACACTGTTGCTATGTCTGCCTCTGGTGTTTTTGCTGGTGAATCAGACAACATTTTGTCTAAAATGTAACCCACTCTGTATTAAGTTCATATTTGTTGAACTGTTGTATAAAATTGATATCATGACAGAGGTAATTATTTCCTCAGTATCTATTCTATGCATTAAGGCAAAATGTGTAGTCAGCTGGGGTTTCATTCATAAAACTCTCCGAATATTTCATCCTAAAATTTTACGTAGGCACAAAAGCTAGATTTTGCGTATACCCAAAAGTTTTCCGATTTATAAAACCATGCGTACTGCAGAACCTGTGCAAAAATCTCTTTATAAATCCCAGTCAGGGGAAGATTGTGCGTACGTGCATGTCCACCCTGACTCCCCGAAATCACCATATATGGAGCTTACAATGCCTTGTTTTACTATGCAAAACATCATCTGCATATAATTTCCATGCGAATTCCCATGCATGTGACACCATGTTTAACACAGAGACAGTAGGGAAATAGTGTCCTTGCTATGTTTTAGAATAAATATATGAAAATATCCTTAAAAGCTAAATGGTTTCAACTACCATATTTTCCGGACAATAAGTCGCACTTTTTTTCATAGTTTGGCTGGTCCTGAGACTTATAGTCAGGTGCAACTTATTTATCAAAATTAATTTGACATGAACCAAGAGAAACGAACCAAGAAAAAACATTACCGTCTACAGCCGCCAGAGGACGCTGAATGTCGCTCAGTGCTCCTGTAGGGAAGGGTCTGTCTGCAGACTGCAAGAAGGGGGCATAACTTGAATTGGGCGTAACTTGAAGTAGGAGGCGTAACTTGAAGTTGTTCAAATCACACAGAACCACGCGATATGTCAAAACGAGACTTTTTCGGTATGCGTTTGAAACCGCATACCCTTTAATTAGGCACTTAATTTCAATTAGTACTAACTTAATGAGTGCTAAAACAGTACATATTATACAGCCTAAATGGATATGTATGAAGTATGAATGCAATTTGTATATCATCATCCGCTATGTTGATCATGTGACCCACAAAGTTAAAACAAGCACAAAAACGTAAAGACAAAAGTGACAGGTTTAATTATTGTATTTGTAATTATCTTGATAACGAAGAACATGTTACAGAAACGGCTGCCTTTTTATTTTGTGATTGTAGCATAGCCAATACTGTTGATTTTAATTGTTTATATTTTAAATTCCACTAATGTGATCAAGTGTTATCCTTAAAGCATTTTTTTTTATATAATTTGAAAACCCAAAATCATTATTTCTTGAATATTTGTTCAATTATTTTATGTGAAAAATGTTTTTCTTGTATAGTATCCAGAGGTGGGAAGTCCAGGGGCCAAAGAGTAAAAGTCCTGCCATATTTTTGTTCCACCCATGAACTCACCAGCCGATTTCACCAGAGGAGGAACCAAGTCATTCCTTCCAAGTCACAAACGAGTCTTGAGTCAAATCCCAAGTCCTCAAAGAGTTAAAGTTAATGAGATAATTAAGTGACTAATTAAATGATGATGCATTAGTGATGAACACCTGCTGTTTACAATCAACATCACTGAAGAAAAGAGAAACACAAGAACTACAACTGACTTTAAGCACAGCCTTGGATGAAATCAGTAAAAAAAAAAAAAAAAAAAACTTTGCCACCATAATTGTGGTGAGTATTTGCTTCAGTTGATATCTTGAGCCTTTAAGCGGTTTTCACAAATTTGCTTCTATGCAATTGCATTATTGTTTTGCAGCAAACATTTGTGCAATGCTGATGCAACTCTTGATCTAGCAGGTGATTTATGCTTTTGATGACTGTATGATCTTGATTAAATTTCTTGATTATATGAGAAGAGTTCGTGGCTTAGTCGTTAGAGAGAACTGCCGTGAATTCACTGCTCTGTCTGTGCACTTTGGATGGGTTAAATACAGAATATTATTTCTGAGTACGGGTCACCACACTTAACTGTATGTCACTTTCACAAAAAAGAGAGAAATCTCATTATGCAAATGCCACCATATAATGCTTTATAACACTTCAGTATTAAGAAAAAAAATTGTATTTAGGCATTTAGCCATGAACATTTATCATGTGATCCTCAACAGTGGTGAAAATTATTATTCATACTACAGTGCATTATGGGAGTAATTCATGTATTGCAACATGAAGCATTTTGTTGATTGTAACCATTGTAGAGATTCATATGCTGGTTCTTGATATCTGTGTGTGTCGAAAATCACTGGAGTTCAAACTTTTATATGTGTTACAAACAAAAAAAAAAATCCATATCCTGTAAATATTAGAGCAATGCTTTTTTGTGTGCATGCTGTAGTTTCACTGAAATTATTCAAAACCTAGACATGTGATCAGAAAGAAGACAAAAATATTTGAGATATAGTTAAATCAGCTCATTGTAACTGTATGTTTTTCATATGTCACAGTTCTGTCTTCTCCACAACAACCCATGCAGAGCTACAGAGAAAGATCTAGCACAACAAGTCAAGGGTCAAACACAACTAAACCAAACACTGATCTCCATGATGGTGGCATAATTTTAACCAATAAAACATCAACATCTGATCCTCTGTAATTCTCAATAACAGCAGGTGTTCATCACTAATGCACATTCAATAGTCACTTAATTATCTCATTAACTTTAACTCTTTGAGGACTTGGGATTTAACTTGAGAGTCGTTTGTGACTTGGAAGGAATGACTTGGTTCCTCTGGTGAAATCAGCTGCTGGACTTTTACTCTTTGGCCCCTGGACTTCCCACCTCTGTACAAAACTGGTCTCTTAAGGTACAAATCACAAGGGTACAGCACCAGTGACAAGCTATTGTACCCCTAAAGGTACAATTATGTACTTTATTTTCTGAGAGTGTACCCTCAAGGTTACAGCTTTTGTACCTTTGGCATAGGGTACATAAAACCACCATCTGATCCTCTGTAATTCTCAATAACAGCAGATGTTAATCATTAATGCACAATCATCATTTAATTAGTCACTTAATTATCTCATTAACTTTAACTCTTTGAGGACTTGGGATTTGACTCAAGACTCGTTTGTGACTTGGAAGGAATGACTTGGTTCCTCCTCTGGTGAAATCGGCTGATGAGTTCATGGGTGGAACAAAAATATGGCAGGACTTTTACTCTTTGGCCCCTGGACTTCCCACCTCTGATAGTATCTCATAGGGCTGGGCAATATATCTAACGATATGATCATGCGCATCTAATCAGTAAAGCTGCTTCCGTGATCACCGCTAAAATCTCCATCACCTGCTTATAATTGGAGTGGCATTTAATAGACAGCAGAGGTGGGACTTTCAAGTCACAAGCAAGTCTTCAAGTCATATCCCAAGTCCTCAAAGGGTTAAAGTTAATGAGATAATTAAGTGATTTATTAAATGAAGATAGTGCATTAATGATGAACACCTGCTGTTCTTGAGAATTACAGAGGATCAGATGTTGATGTTTTATTGGTTAAAGTGATGCAACCATAATGGAGATCAGCGTGTGCTTTAGTGGGGCTCTTGACCCTTGACTGTCATGTTAGATCTCTTTATGTAGCATTGCATGACGTGCTGTAAAGCAGAGAGAAGAAATTAATCTGTATGTGATAGGTGGTCAGATTACAATCAAATTAACATTAGCTCTATTTAAGTTTAGCATAATCAACCCAGTAAAACTGCTCTATGGAAAAAAATTAAAGTAAGTGAATCTTGAATCTACTAAGTGCATACAAAATTTTAAAAACTATATTCTGTAGACACACACAGACATCAAGAACCAGCATATGACTCTCAACAGTGGTGACAATCAACAAAATGTTGCATGCTGGGTAAAACCTTAGTAAAAACTCCCGTCATGCACTGCAGTATGAAAAATTGTCACCCCTGTTGAGGATCGTGTGATAACTGTGTTTGTCTAAAAACCTGAACTGATTGTCTCCTTTTGTGTCTTTCAACATTTAGATTTTTTTTTTTTTTACTTCAGTTCAGTAATAGCTGAGTGTCAGTCTACTATCCAAAGATAAACACAATTTCATGGTGTTCAGTCATCATGAGCTATAATCAGAAAACACATAAGATCATCTGTTACTGCAAGGTTCGACTCAGCAATGCATACATGTTTGTTGCGAAAACAATATTGAAATTGTTTTGAATCAAATTGGTTTGAATTAGAAAAAGGGTCAAGACACTACTTAAAGCAAACCCTGACCACAAATATGGTGGCATAGTGTGTGTATTTTTTTTTTCGTTTACTTTTTTTTCAGTTGAAGGCTGTGGCTAAATTCAGTTGTAGTTCTTGTGTTTGTCTTTACTTCAGTGATGTTGATTGTTGACAGCAGGTGTTCATCACTAATGCACAATCATCATTTAATTAGTCACTTAATTATCGCTTTAGCTTTAACCCTTTGAGGACTTGAATATGACTTGAAGACTTGCTTGTGACTTGAAAGTCCCACCTCTGATAGACAGAGCCGTAGATCGCTGACAAGCCACGCCATATCGCGTTCATTATCGAAGGCGATTCATCTGCGGTAATGAACGCGATATGGCGTGGCTTGTCAGCGATCTACGGCTCTGTCTATTAAATGCCACTCCAATTATAAGCAGGTGATGGAGATTTTAGCGGTGATCACGGAAGCAGCTTTACTGATTAGATGCGCATGATCATATCGTTAGATATATCGCCCAGCCCTAACCGGAACATCCCTATTTCCCTGTATGCAAATAAAAGGTATGACAGCCAGAGATCCCAGTCTGTACCATTGCTGTTCACAAACTTTCGCAGCATCTGCTTCACCGTCTTGTTGAAACGTTCTGTAAGCCCATCCGTTTGGGGGTGGTAAGGTGTGGTTCTCAGGCTCCTGATGCCAAGTAATTGATAGACCGGCTTCAACAAAGTAGACAAAGTTAGTTCCTTGATCAGTCAGTATTTCACATGGGAAACCCACTCTTGAAAAAAACTGTACTAAACAAAAAGCAACAGATTTAGCTTTTATGGACTTCAATGGGAACACCTCGGGGTACTTGGTTGCATAGTCTGTTATAACCAGCATGTAACGGTTCCCAGATTTACTCTTCTCCAGAGGTGGGAAGTCACTTAATTATCTCATTAACTTTAACTCTTCGAGGACTTGGGATTTGACACAAGATTCGTTTGTGACTTGGAAGGAATGACTTGGTTCCTCCTCTGGTGAAATCGGCTGGTGAGTTCATGGGTGGAACAAAAATATGGCAGGACTTTTACTCTTTGGCACCTGGACTTCCCACCTCTGCTCTTCTCAACAGGACCAACAATGTCCATCCCAAGGTGTTCAAATAGAGTGGCAATGATTGGGAGTGGTAGGAGTGGAGCTATGGAGGGAAGGCTAGCAGATGTCATTTGACACGGAGGACAACTTTTGCAGAATTGAGCAACATCTCAAACACAATTCTGGCTGCTAATATGAGCTCCTTCCTATAAACGTTTTCTACAGATAACCTTATAACCAGCCTAACCAACAGTGCTTACTAGCATATTCACCAAAACGTGCATTGTGATGTAATTTTGTCTTTGATGTAAGTTTGTATTTATTTATCCATACATAAAAAAAAAAATTGGAAGACAGCTCATTTTAGTATTCTCACGGGGCGGTTTTGACAGGGCGTCATGTGTTTATTTATTTTATTTTTTACACTACCATTGAGAATTTTTAACCAAAGTATGTTATAGGCTTTTCAGTAAGACACTAAAGGAGCATTTCAGCTTAATGGAAAATGGGCATCCAATGACCCCTTTCATTATTTGGTCATTAACTGCATTCATGCTTTTGGCCTCTCAAAATCAAATTTTTTGAGTGATATACTGAATAGAGTCAGCTTGCACATCTGTAAAACAACAGTCCTCATATTTTGTTTCGTGTTCTGTTGTTTTCAGCATGTATAGGGACTCTTGAGTGGAGCTGTAACATCATCCATGTGTAGATGTAGATGTAACAGAACTGATTCTTTCTTTCTTTTTAATTCCTGTGTTCTCTATTTTCTTTTATATTCCACAGTGAGTGAATTAACTGAAGAGGAACCACTGGTGAATAAAGAGGAAGTGCAGCAGGGGACTTCAGTTTAATAAGACGTGCCAATCACTGAACTCAACATTTTTCTGCTTATATGAAGAAACAGAAAGAAATATTATAATGTGGTTAGCTGTTAAACTCACGTTAAGAATGTTTTTAAAGGGGTCATATGATGCTGCTAAAAATACAATTTATTTTATGTATTTGGTGTAATTAAATGTGTTCATGCAGTTTAAGGTTAAAAAAAAAACATAATTTTCACATACTGTACATTATTGTTTCTCCTCTATGCCCCGCCTTCTGAAATGCATGTTTTTTTTACAAAGCTCATCGTTCTGAAAGCGAGGTGTGCTCTGATTGGCCAGCTATCCAGTGTGTTGTGATTGGTCGAACACCTCAAGCGTGTGACGGAAATGTTACTTCCTTTACAAACTGTGATGCTTTGTGTCCTGGAAAGACGAGACAGAACCAACAAAACCCATTACAGATGAAGCATTTGTTGCATCCAGTGGGGACATAATTCCTGATTATAATGACTTGTACTGTCATTTTATAGCCTTTTTAGAATGAGCCGTTTCAGGGGGGCATGGACGAGTCTTACTTTTATAAAGAATATCTCTTTGTATTTGAGACTTTAGTCTTTGCAACTTTACAGATCTTCTTTATGCACCAAGAGCTTGTAACTCTACAAAGAGAAAGAAAAAGTTGAAATCGCATCATATGACCTTCATCATCATCACGCATATTTTTTTTTTTTTCTGTAAACTATTACTTTCATACTATATTAATATAACTATTAAATATTTTAGACAAAGCTTTTGTAAGTCATTATTCGAAATAAATTGTTGAACTTATTTTTCTATTTACAGTGTTGTATATGCTACTGTTGATTTTAGATTTATTCATTTAGCTGATGCTTTTTTATCCAAAGCCACTTACAATTGCTATATATGTCAGAGGTCGCACGCCTCTGGAGCAACTAGAGGTTAAGTGTCTTGCTCAGGGACACATTGGTGTCAACCAGTGGATTCGAACCCGGGTCTCTCCGACCAATGGCATGCATCTTATCCACTGTGCTAAACCCCCCCCCACCACATTTTATAAAACAGTGCAGATTTGTTGATTGACTGATGAAGAAAAAAAGGGCAGTTTGTGCTCTATGCAAACAGCAGATGGCGCTAACACACTATTATAGTTTCAGATCGTGTGCATAAAAGGGAAAAGAGTTACTGTCGCCTTAAAAGAAAAGAGGTTTCACTATGTTCTTTCAGATTTCGGGGGAAAAAATTGCTGCTTCTTCTTTTGTAGCATAACTCGTCATGTTAATTCATTTCAACTCTTCATCAACAACAAACAAGAACTGACAAATACAAACATGCATCAAGATTTCATTTACTTTACTGCATCCTACAGCTCAAAATCTGTTTCACTGTCAAAAGTGCATTGCTATGTGAAGAAATGCAGTATTTTCAATAATATATATTTTGTTTGTTTGTTTCTTTCTTTCTGTCCTATATTTTAAGACACTAACCCCAGCAAAACATTCAAGGGAAACTCGATTGGGCGTGATTTTTCCAGGGCTGAATTTGAACTCCAGTCCAGTCCTGTCTGTATCTGTTTAAAACAAAAGTTCTATGACATCACTGTGAAAATCCCCTTTTGTAATTGTTAAATATATATTTCACCTCTTCATCTTTATCAATGCTGTCCGACTATTCTCAGTCCATGCATGGGTTTATGGAAAGAATTATGAACATGAAGCCAATTGTCTGTTCACAAACTTCTTCAAAGTTTATTATTACATCAGTAGAATATACAGATACACTGTCAGGGGTGGTGTAGGGGATCACCAATAAGAACTGTACACTACATCAAATAGGAATGTCTAACAAACAAAGGGTTTTTCTTTTCCTGCTACTTCTAGATTCCGTAGAATAAAGATTAGATCTGTATGTTATATAAAATGAGAATACAGACAGGAAGTTCTGACCATATTAGGAGCACATCTGGCAAAGACCGAACTCAATAACCTTCGGGCCTATAGCCCCCGTCCTTTTCTGAACATCTGAACTCATGAGGAAATATACAAGAGTGCGGATGTGTGTAGACATTGAGATAGAGAGAGGTAAGACTACCAAGAGTAGAGAGAGAGAGAGAGAGAGAGAGCACAGAAGAGAGGAAGGGAAAGGACGAGGGGAGAGAAAGGGAGGGTGAAAGAGAGAGAGAGAGAGAGAGAGAGAGAGAGAGAGAGCACAGACAGGCAAACTCACAAAAATATTCTGGCATAGAGTGAAATAATAACAGTAATCTTTCTTTTTTCAAATATATGTGTAACTATGACAAAATGACATTTAATGGGCATTTATCTCTATTCACAAAGAACATGTGATTCTGTCTCCTGTCTCTGTGTTTGGGATAAAGTTAGTAATCAAAAACAGAATCACATTTTGATCAAGAGTTGATCAGCGTCTTGAGACTCCTGCGTACACCACATTATCCTGCTCTGTAGCTCTCTGAAAGAAAACACAAACATCCACCGACTTATCAAACTTATCTAGGTCCTCTTCATGGCAAGAATCTGCTATTTTCTTCAAACCAGGTTCCAAGTATTCTGGAGAACAGACGATCTGATCTCACAGGAAAATTTAACAATAAGATACAACGTGGAGATTTCATATGAATTTGTACGGTGAACCATACAAAAACATCCATTATTACAGAAACCTGAGCATGAAGGTCCATGTGTAAACGTTCTCATTACGGGGTGTAAGCAGATAAATAAGATTTCACAAATATATACAAATTACCAAACAATTCACCAGAACATAATTTACTCATGAAATGGCATGAGATTGTGTTACATATGGAGGGAATATTAGTATTTCTCTCTTTCTTTATTGTTTTAAATATTTTAATTAGGTTAAAATTGACCTATAATTTAATATAATAATTAATTATATAATAATAATATAATTTCCCATTTTGGAGAGAATAGATGAGTCTTGGATGATGTTAGAGTTTGTGATGTGACAATATTGTAAAGCCTCTGATGGACTTGTGTGACCCTACAATATAAATGTAGCAGAGTAAATCATTAAACACACACCTGAATTTGACTCACTGCCAAAATAATACAGAAACATCATAGACAGAAATATATTCTCTTACTGATTTATGTCTTTTGTGAAATTTTGGATCAGCAGAAGTGATCTCTCTGTCACCGGTCTGAACTGTAACAAAATATAACAGAAACAATTGTTACAATTATTGTAAACTATTGTTTTACATTATTACACACACACACACACATGCAGTAGATTACAGTAGACAATACTTGCCTTCTTGGTCTGTTTTTCTGTGTTTCCTGCAGATGCAGAAGATCCCGACTGCAGCTATGATCAACAGAAAACCAGCAGCAGCAGAGATCCACACTATCAGAGATACAGAGTCTGGAGGATGTGAAGGAGAGTGTTGTTATTGTGAGTGAATGTGTTCATAAACACTAAATATTATCACAGACATACCTGAACATGTCTGACAGAGTTGAGTGTTGAGATGTGTGGTCTGGTTTCTGATGGGATTGTTCACCACACAGCTGTAGAAATCATCCAGACACTCCAGATGTAAAGAAAGACTTCTGCTGAGATCAGACACACTGATGCTGAACAATAAACTGTTTCCTTTGTACCAGGAGAGAGTCACAGCACTCACATTCACCACTGAACACAGAAATGAACGATGTGATGATGATGATGATGATGAACAGTCTCTGGTGATGACAGGAACAGGCAGATTAGCTAAAAACACAAGGGGATAAATACAACTCAGTAAAATAATATGACGTGATAATTGCCATTTGATATTTCAGATGTAAATAAAGTTGCAGAGAATGTAAGTTGAGTAAGTTATGAGGAAAAAACACTTATATTATATCATCAATTCTAAAAGAGATTATTGTCCAAAGATGTGTATAAAAATCCTGGTAATTCTCTGCTCACCGTAGACAGTGAGACTGAAGATGTTGAGTGGGATCCCTGAGCTTCTTCTGCTGACTGTATATTCTCCAGAGTCTGTGATTCTGGTGTTTGTGATGATCAGAGATCCAGTCTGATCCAGCTTCAGTCTGTCTCTGAATCTCCCAACAGCATTATCTTCATAAAACCTGCTCTTACTGTCCTTCACATTGAGTTTAGCAATCATAATGTTGTTAAATCTCCACGTCATCTCCTCGTCTCTCTGTATTTCAGTAAGATCAGAGTTTAGATGCACTAAATCTCCCTCCATCACTGACACGGACTTCATTGAATCAACTCCAAACACACCTGAAGAAAAAACACAGAATTACTCAGAAAAATCATTTCTGAAAGTTTTTATTCTTCACAGAAGTATTTAAGTAAGTTTAGACAGATAGAACGTTAATATTAAAGACAAAATGAATTATGGAATAAAAAATAACATAATTATATTTGTGGCCAACTTTTAATATATATAAAAAAAAAACTGAAGTCATGCAGATACTCACCAGCCAGACTCCATGAAAACAAATAAATGTAAATGATCATTTCTTCAGCAGTTTGCAAGGCAGCTTCACAACAGAACTGTGATAGTAAACCTTGAATTGTTCATAAAGCCAGTGAAGCTGTCGGTCTGAAGTGAAGTAGTTTAGTGAAGATCTGCAGTGAGTGAAGAAACTCCTCCAGCAGCTCCTCCCTTCACCGACTCAATATGACTTCTCCAGATCACACCGTTTGACCTACAGTTTATTCACACTCACTGCAGAGTTTCTCTACAGAACAACAGCTGCGTTCAACATTTCAAGAGTGTCAGGACATGATCATTGTCATATTTCTCTTGTGAAACTGTTAGGAGATCTGTTGAAGAAAATGTTTATTTTCTACTTTTTGTTCTCATGGAATCTGGCTGGTAAATATGACTTCAGTTCTCTGTATATTACCATTGACGTTGGATATAAGACAGATATTCAGCCGCGAAAAAAAACATCTATAAATTCTTAGTGGATGGGTAAAATTGTACAAAAATGGCTTATCTGAAAAGCATTAGTACGTAGAACTGAACACACGTCGCAGTTTATTTGTCTTATTCCTCCTCGATTTGTTGCGACACATAAAGACTAGTCAGGGACCGTCTACAAAGTACATGATAATGACAAAAACGATAGTTTTTCCCAGCATATATATATATATATATATATATATATATATATATATATATATTAGGGCTGCACGATTAATCGCATGCGATTGTCATGCGTGTCTCATCAGTAAAGATGGTTCTGTGATTAGCGGTAAATGTCCATCAGCTGCTTTCAAATGGAGCCGCACCTAATATACAGAGCCGCAGATCGTTGACAAGCTACGCAATATCGCGTTCATAACCGCATGCGATTAATCTGCGATTATGAACGTGATATTGCACAGCTTGTCAGTGAATTACGGCTTCCCATCACACTAGATGTGGACTGACATTGCTCAGAAGTCAGATGTTGGTTGAAAGTGAAAACCCAACCTCTGTTTGGTGTCAAACTCTAGCGTAAATACTCCAAAAACATGACAATCTTCACTTATTATAAACAAGATTTATTTCTGTCATAAATGTAAAAAAGTTCTTATTGAGATTAACAGAGATGTTGATGGTTTATTGAAAATTATAGTTTAGTTTGATGTCACCATTATGCTGATCAGTACTTAGGAAGTATGAGTCTTTTCAGTGTTAGCGTTCATTTAGCTGCTGTAATTAAATCTGTTACAGCAAAAACATTGAGAAAAAGATGTCATTCGATAATGTTGGTTACTGGCTGATATTAGAGATGTCTTAATGTAACAATCTGATCAACTGATTTTACCAGGAGTCTGTTCTACGCTATTAATTTAATATTAGTGACAATAGCAGATGTATTGCAACACACAAGGTCCTGACAATTTATGTTATTTTATTTTTATCTGATCTTTTTAAACTACATTGTTTTAGAATCATTTCAAACCTTGGGATGCTTAGACATACAGAGACCTTAATAATTAGTGTAAGAATCTCAACAATGGTGACATGCTTCATGCCGCAATGCCTTCTGGGTGCTATGGATGAGTTTTGCATGATGTACCCAGAATACATTGCAGCATAAAGCATGTCACCATTGCTGAGATTCATACACTGAATCTTGATGTTTGTGTGACAAATTTTTTTTTAAATTTTTGAAATTATCTGCTTTAAATTCAACTGGGTGTCAGGTTGTTGACCATTGAGTCCCTTTAATAAATAATACTTAACTAACACCACACAGTAGCTTGGGTGAAAACAGGTAATCAGACATATCAATCATCAGCAAGCAAACAGCACTATTGAACCACATATTCGTTTGCTGTTTTAGCCACAATAAAGATGACAGCAGCTAAAAAACAACACCGTCAAGTCAAGTGTCAAATTGCACAACTAAAGCCAACACTTACCAGCATTATGGTGACATCAAACCAAGCTATTACTTTTAAACAGACACATCCACATCTAAACATCCACTTAAATCTTAATTAGAATGTTATGGAATAATGTTCTAATAATGTTATTGATAAACATTTGTAGAATGTTTTTAGAGAACGTTATCCTATCTTTTGAGAGAACGTTCTGGGAACAAAAATAAAACTACCCACTAAAAACATTGTTAGAACAATCCATGGGAATCACAGAACCGGCTTTACTGACAAAGACACGCATGACAATCGCATGCGATTAATCGTGCAGCCCTAATATATATATATATATATATATATATATATATATATATAGAAAACATGCTATTTAAATTCAACAAATAAGACAACACTGGCGAACAGTGTTGTTTTGCAGTTGTTTTGACTTGAATTTGAAAATCTATTTTTTTATATAAATTAATTTATTACACAACCAGTTTTATTACACCAGTTCAGTGGGTGTGTCTTGTTACAGAGTACACACACATTTTGATGTTGGTTTTAGCCACAGAACTATAACAGAACACATACTATTGAAAATGAAAACACTACATCATTTATTTTAAAATAAATACAGCCTTATATCTCAGCTACAATGGCTGTGTCTTGTTGTAGATTTAATAAATTATATTTTGCAGTAGTTTTCATTGTAGAAAGTGATGCCAAAGTCATGCTATTGACATTCGGAAAATTGCTTGCACAGCTTTCCTTCGAGTCTCCAGTGTTACTGCCCCCTAGAGGAATGTACTGCAGTTGTTTTGAATAAGTTTGACATTCAAAGTTAGATTTTCTTTTAAGATCAATAAAGTATTCTTTTTCAACTTCAAATGGTGTGTCTTGTTTCTGATTTCTAACATTTAATTTCAGGTTTTACTCTCATATGTAATTCAGGACACTCATATGTAATTGTGTTCTATTTTAGTTCTGTGGCTGAAACCACCATAAAAATGATCTTCTAGGAGCCAGTAACAAGACACACCCATTTAAGTTGAGATGAAATACTGTATGTTTTAAAAATGAGTGTGTTAACAGATTCAAATTTAATTCAATAATATGCATCCTGATTTACATACTACGTAAAAGATGGTTGTAAATATTGTTCTTTGAACAAGTAACAAGACACATCCCTTGACGTTTACATATCAAACTGTATGCATTCTGAATTAATGTATTTAAACTTCTGCATGTCAAACTTGCTTTGCAAGCTTTTTCTCAATTGGTACATTTCAATAACTTTTGTTGTGCTACAGTTATGTGAATAAAACCAAATCTTATTGTTCTTTTAAGAACAAATAATAAGACACACCCATTTGATTTGAGATTTATTATGTATACATTTCACAAGTGAAGCGTTTAGATGGAATAATGGTATTTTTTCTCTTTGTTTTGCACTTTGCAGACGGTCCCTGTCCTGCACTTTTACATTGTAATTACATTACAATGTGTGTTCTCTTCTACATTTGAAAACAATAACAACACAGTTTCTTGTCATTGTGCTAAATTGTTAAATAATTAACTAAATTAACGAAACATCAAATGTTGAACCAACTTTATATTGGTTTAAAAAACAAACGCTGTTTTTTTATTTTATTTTTTTTTTACAGACTAAAACCCCATCTAAATTATAATACTTTGTAAAGCAGGCCTATTCATGACCACTCTACAATGCAATACTTTAGGCTGCTATTTTTCATTGAAAGCGAAGCACTATTTTACAAACTATGTACATTTGCCTATAAGCATAATGAGAAGCCATCAGTGGTTATCACTTTAACAAATGCTCCAGTCATATGAACGTTAGAGCAGCCCCTCGAGACATGACAAAATGTAAAATAATGAACCAAAAAAAGTTGTGTGGTGTGGTGGATCAATGAATTTGAGAGAAGGTTAGAGATAACACACTGTGTGCGTGTGTGTGTGTGTGTGTGTGTGTTGCACAAAACTGAAAACTTCTGCTTCTATTTTGAACCAGTGATCAGAACAAAGAGCAGCTGAAGGATGACGTGCAGAACTGACAGCATGTGATCTGACTCCATTACAGTCGCTGCTTATCAAAACATTAAAGCAAATACATTTATTTACTAGGTTATGTGTTCAAGGAACAACATACAGTTGAGAAACCTGTAAATTATAGTCAGTCCATTGATGTGCAAAAGAGCAAAAGCTTTTCCCCTAGATCAACATATACTCAGTCTGAGCAAAGCATTGTTAACCCTAAAAGTGCAACACAGGTGCTGAACCATTTGTCATGATGTTTATGTTGTTTAAATTGTTTTATTTTTTTAATGTTGAATATGACACAACACCCCCCCCCCCCCATAACCAATGAATTGCTTATGAGCCACAAAAAGCTGAAAAACACATTTGCAAACTATATTTTGCAAATATATTTTGTACATTTTATACCTAGGTTTGCAAATCTTATTTCATACATACGCAGATTAATGATTAAATGATTGATAATAAATAAAAAATTAATTGAATTTTGAGTATTGAACTGATTTTCTGAAAATAATCTATAGTCTAAAGTCCATTGACCAGAGACTATATGTAAAAAAATATCTTGGTTTATATTCAACTAAAATGGTGACATATCCCCTGAGATACAAGCATTTACAGGCAGATTATAAAAAAAAATGCGATTTGATCTCTAAACTGACTATAAACTGCTTTAATTTTGAGTGAGAGATGTGGTGAAGTGGCTTTAAAGTTCCTCACATTTCTAAACAGTTTATAAGCTGTCAGATGAGGCTAAACAACATTATTCACATGTACACTTATACAGTAGTATGAATTATGTGAGTCCTGTTCAAAGAATCAATCCACCTTTGTGCTTTCAGACAGATTTCTGTTACTCTGGAGCAGTGAAGAGGTGCACCTGTATTCACTCATTTCTCATTTATAAGTAGCTTTGTATACAAGCACCTGCTAAAAGAATAAATGTAAAAACAAGTCAAAGGAGGATCAATCCTTGAATAGAATTAGAAATTGCAATTGAACACATTCAGGCACCGTGATACATACAAGTGATGTTTTTGGGCGTTTTATATGAAATAAGATTCTTCCTGGCCAATCAAATTAATCAACTGATTAGCATAATTGTTGTCCATGTCAAACTGATTACTTTTATTAATCTGCATATGACATATAATGAAATAATCAACTGTAAATCTTAGCATTCTCGTGCCAGTAACAGTGTTCAGTATATGTATTTTCTGTCTGTGACTCTTATAGCGTCTCCATCTGTTATTGCTGGAGCTGAAGCTGAAATGAAGAGTGTGTCAGTGATGGAGGGAGATTCTGTCACTCTGAACCCTGATCTTTCTAAAATACAAGGAATGGTCCTGCTACTGTGGAGGTTTGGAGAGAAAGGTTCCACTATCGCTCAGATTGATGGAAATGATATCTTATATGAAGATTATGAGGTATTTAGAGGCAGACTGCGGCTGGATCAGACTGGATCTCTCACCATCACAAACGTCAGAACCAATCACTCTGGACTTTATAAAGCAGAAGTCAGCCACAACAGTGGAACCTCATATATTATGTTCAGGGTTACTGTCTATGGTGAGCATATTATTATTATATATATATATATATATATATATATATATATATATTTTTTTTTTTTTTTTTTTTTTCTGAATAATTGAATGTTTTCAAGTTTCTATTTAGGCATTATTTTTAAATAAACAGATTCAAAGTGCTGTTGTACTAAATATCATCACATTTCCATTCCTTCAGCAACTTTATTGAAACTATTCAAAACAAGATTGCTTGTTGTATAGAGAAAATAATTGAACACTGACAAGTTCAGGAATATAAAAAGAGTTCCTCTGTGGTCATTTGAAATTAGATGCCTCATGTCCAATCAAATTAGTAAGCCAGCTGCTGTTCTACATGTCAAACGGACCCTATTATTACTTTTTTATTTTATTATGACTTTTATTAATCTGCATATGTCATATTTAGTAACCATATTATAAAATAATCAACTATAAACATTGGTATTCTAGTGCCAGTAACGGTGTTTTAAGTTTAATCTCTGTCTGTGAATCTGTTTCTTGTAGAGTCTCCATCTGTTATTGCTGGGACTGAAACTGAATTGAAGAGTGAGTCAGTGAAGGAGGGAGATCCTGTCACTCTTCATGTTCCTCAAATACAAGGAGATGAGCTGATAGTGTGGAGGTTTGGAGATGAAGGAAAACTCATAGCTAAAGCTGATATAGAGGCCAAGAGCTCATCATTATATGATGAAACTGATGAGAGATTCAGAGACAGACTGAAGCTGGATCAGACTGGATCTCTGACCATCACAAACACCAGAACCACAGACTCTGGAGAATATAAAGTGAAGATCAGCAGCAACAAACAGACTTCATACAAGAGATTCACTGTTACTGTCAGTGAGTAACTCAAGACTTTTGAATATAATTGTTTATTAGCTGCCAGTGAATAATCAGCCAATGTGATACAAAAGCGCTCATTTTATGTGCAATTAAATGTAAATTTCAATTAAATACCAATTTCTGATGCCCGTAAATAGATATGTGATAAATAGTGACTGAGTGACTATAGCTTCCTATATTTTTTTTTAAATATTTTAAGTTTAATCTTCAAATTAAAGTTTAATCTATAATCATTTTTAATGTTCACATGTAATTATCACAGTCATTAATATAAATACCTTCTTACCAGGACCTCATGTATAAAGCCACTCAGAGTAAAAATGTAACTCTGTAAATTCCAAGAAAGATTCTGATTCCTGGAGTTAAAGGGTTAGTTCACCCAAAAATGAAAAGTGGGTGTTGGGGTGCATCAGTCCAAAAGAAGTGAAATAATGTGCATCCATCCATAGTAAAAAAAGTGCCTTACACAGCTTTGGGGGCTTAGGGTTGGGGGGGGGGGGGACTCCTGTAGTGAATCAAAGTATTTTTCTAAGAAAATAACCATATTTAAAATGTAATAATCACTTTAATTTAGCTTGCACCAACAGTTGCACACAGAAGCAGCTCCAGGCGGATGACGTATGAGTTCGGAATGTCAGAGGATTTTGATATGTCAAGAGGAGAATGGTTTTCCTTTGCTAAAGTAAGATAAATGTGCTTCTTTTGATCCCATAAACAAACGATGGTTTTCATGAGTCTCACCGGTGCATGTGTAACGCTGATTTCATACGTCATCTGCACAGAACTGCTTCCATCAAGATGGAAGATAAGATTTTTTTTTTTTAATGACCCTACATTTCATTTAAACCATCAAACATTTGAGGAAAAAACACTGACTGGTGTAGCCAACTCCTTTCAGTTGAAAGCAGCTAAAACTGGTCTCTAAATGTTGCTAGATGACACCATAATGGTGAGCTCACTGATCTATATTAATATAAATATAGATCAGTGGGAGAGTCTCGGAAACTAGAAAAGGTTTGTCTTATTTCCAATCTCGTCACAGTTAACATCATCCACTTTTTATTTAATTTAATTTAATTTAATTTGTAGAGTCTCCATCTGTTATTGCTGGGGCTGAAACTGAATTGAAGAGTGTGTCAGTGACGGATGGAGATCCTGTCACTCTTCATGTTCCTCAAATACAAGGAGATGAGCTGATAGTGTGGAGGTTTGGAGATGAAGGAAAACTCATAGCTAAAGCTGATATAGAGACCAAGAGCTCATCATTATATGATGAAACTGATGAGAGATTCAGAGACAGACTGCAGCTGAATCATCAGACTGGATCTCTGACCATCACAAATACCAGAACCACAGACTCTGGAGAATATAAAGTGAAGATCAGCAGCAACAAACAGACTTTATACAAGAGATTCACTGTTACTGTCAATAGTAAGTAACCAAGTGTTTTAAGTAAAAATTGTTTGTGTATAATTCAGTTGATCTGACATTAAAATATATGAATCACAGCAGTATTTCTCAAACTATGCATGTTCTGTTATATTATAATCAAAATAATAATTCACCCTGTATCTGATCATATCCAGGCTGATGTTCTTGGTATGACCACATTGTGTTGTTCCTTGCATTATTATTCACTGCTATTTGTATTATTCTCTTTTGTTAACCATTTGAATAAATCTTCATCTAAATATGTTTGTGAAATCTGTTGCTTTATGATGTATGCTCTGTGACAAAATGAAATCTTCAGAGGGAACTGAATTTGAACAGATATAGTAATCTAGTTGAGAGTTTGTACAGAACGTTAAACCTCAATCTGACTTAATTTGTTCTACTGACATACTGAACTCAAAACAATGGTCACATATACACCATAAGCATTAATGTTTAATTTCAAGTTAAATGCACAAACCTTATATTTGGGTTTGGAGCTCATCTTCCATAAACTCTAGTCTGGAGGTTTATTTATATATAAAAAAATTATCATTACTCAAAGCTTTGCAACTCGTTGCACACTAATGACAGCTTGTGGTCAAATGTGGAAAAAGGTTAATTTTCTTCCCGGACTTCCTCAAGTAGCCTACAGCCGGCTGCAGCCTGTCACAGATCACGTGGTTATGGAAACCGAAACCGAAACCAAATTCTGTGTCCATCGTATTCTGTGACCCTAGTGGGCGCTGTTGTCACTGTTCGGCTTGAACTCAGAATTGGGTGCAAACGCAGGTTCATGGCACCCGTGCACATTGAATGAGCGCGTCTCTGCAGTCTGGTCACGTCCTGCATATGAACTGTTAAAAAAAAGATTTCTTTACATCAACACACACATATAGTCTAAAGGAAATTCATTCACACAGAAAGACTTTGATGTTCTCCAAATGCACTGTGTACTTTATAAATAAAAATACACTAAAACTTTAAAAGGTTTTCATATGAACAGTACAACTTTTAAAATATTTAACTGGCACTTATTTATTCATTTTCTAATCGTTTTAATTTGTACATTTGTTCTTTCTATTTTAAAAATAATGATGAGAAATTGTGTTTTGTCTGCATTGCCTCTCTTCTCTGTGTCCAGTTGCTCTCTCTCTTTACTCCAGGGTCCTGCTCATAATTGACTGAAGAAGTGGATTGACTTCTTCTGTTCATGTGCATCTTTTAAAAGTCACATCCGTACAAGATACAAGATACTTTTACACACAACACTTTGTTGGCTTTTATCTCTTTACCTTTTCTGTAGTTATTATTCTATCAGTATTAAAAGGTAAAATGTAAAGAGAGACAATAATTCCTTTTTCTTTATTATTAATTTGATAGTTTATCAGTTTTAAAAGGTAATGTGTTGATTGCATGCATTAGGTGATTGTTTTGTATGAGATGGGCTCCTGTTTTAGAACAGACAGAGATGACAGCTGTATTTTTGTTCATTTTTGATACGGTCCAGAGAAGGAGCAGAGAGGAGCAACATGCAACAGATGAATATCAGCAACAAGGACTACAATTAATTTTCATTTATTGTGGGAGCGTTTAGGTCATTTTCCCCTAAATGTCACATCACAAGCTTCCAAGACAGAAAATGCCTAAACAACAACAACAACAACAAAAAGACTTTAAGCACTATCTTAGCCTAACAAAATAAAATGAACAAAAATACAGGCATCTCATTGTGTTCCTGACGGCTCCAAAACAGGATAAAAAATAATAATTCAGTGCTCTGATCATTCTAAGGCCCCATTCATGCATCGTACAGCTTTCTTCAGATGATAAACACAGTATATGTATCACAGCTACCTATATGTTTTACTGTATCTCAGATATTCACCCTGAATATCTTGGAATCATTATTAACTTTGTTGTTACAGATTTAGAGTGACATATGTGACCGGAGGTACCACATGCAATATGTACAAGAGCCTGACCTCTTGATGCTCTATAGCTGGGCAGCGCGTCAATCCCCTGCCTTTACATTATTAGTGTTTAAGTTTTTGTTTAGTTAAAGGTACTGTTAACCTGATATGACCTCACATTGTTTGAAAAATAAAGCATTTCATTGCTAATTAAAGTATTGGTTGTATTCATTTGTAAATGTATTTTGCATTTGTGGTAAAACCACAAAAAAGGTACATAGAAGGACATATAAGTTTACCTGAAATGGTTTGATTGTTGTGTCAGGAATTTACCTGTACTGGAAATACTATACTGTACATAACAATGGGGTCACATATTCTGATGACCCCTTTAAAAACATTAGTAGCCTGCGGCTTCGGCTTCATGAACATTGTTTGCATACAAAATGCAAAGATAGACTCTGCAAACAACAGGACTGTGTTCATTCTCATGAAATTTTTAATTGGTTTAATAAGTCTGTTGAATAACGAGCATTTCTAAACAAACTTTCCACACAGTCACTTTAGTTTTTATTTATTTAAGAAGCGGTTAAGAATTTGAACAAACATATTCAAAACATTCTAGAGTATCTACATTAGCTTAATTATAACACTTAAGGCTAAAACATAATTGTTTTATTTAAAAAAAGATATATATATTTGTAACCAGAGGTGGGTAGAGTACCCAAAAACTGTACTCAAGTAAAAGTAAAAGTACTAGTCTGAATAGTTACTTGAGTAAGAGTAAAAAAGTATCGGATAAAAAATCTACTCAAGTAGTTAGTTACTAGTTACTTTGGGTCATATACTGAGTCTATTTTTATTTAGATATATAGATTAAATGTATGAAATGTATGTGTGTGTGTATAAATATATATATATATATATATATATATATATATATATATATATTTCATCAGCCTTTACTCCAGTCTTCAATGTCACATAATCCTTCAGAAATCATTCCAATATGTTGATTTACTATCAATGATGTTCTTTTTATCTTTCTATTCATCAAATAATCCTAAACAAAATCTCACAGGTTCCAAAAAACATATTAAGCAGCAAAACGGTTTCCAGCACTGGTAATAAATCAATATATTAGAATTATATTTTGAAGGATCATAACTCTGAAAACTGGAGTAACAGCTGATGAAAATTCTGATTTGCATCACGAAATAAATTATATAAATATGTATTATATATGTATAAATAACCTCTGACACAAAGAAGAGTGAAAACTCCTAACATAACCGCTAAGTTACTGAACATCTGAACATAACGAACCAATTGACGGATCTTCTTTCATCTGTTCTGCAAAATGTAAACAAATGTATATTTCTGCAAGCACAAATATTGTGGAAATATCATTATTAATTGTGTCTAGGCATGGGGGGGTCGTCATGTGACGCAGCAGCCACAGCATATTGGCAAATTATTATTAAGCATTATTATTATTATCTTTTTTTTTTTTTTCATTTTTATTAGAAACATTCCAGAAGCATGAACTATATAATGAAATATCTCGATTCTCACTTTTCATAAATTGTTAATAATTATAATATGCGATGCTCAAAGCAGAGGTGGAGAGTCCAGGGGTCAGAAAGTAAAAGTCCTGCCACATTTTTGTTCCACCCATGAACTCAGCAGCTGATTTCACCAGAGGAGGAAACAAGTCATTCCTTCCAAGTCACAAACTAGTCTCAACTCAAATCCCAAGTCCTCAAAGAGTTAAAGTCAATGAGATAATTAAGAGACTAATTAAATGATGATTGTGCATTGGTGATGAACACCTACTGTTATTGTGCGTTACAGAGGATCAGATGCTGATGTTTTATTGGTTAAAATTATGCCACCATCATGGAGATCAGTGTTTGCTTTAGTTGGGCTCTTGACCTTTGGTTTCTTATGTTAGATAACTCTGTAAAAGTTACTTGAAAAAAAGTAAATGTTAAATATTAGTAAATATTTAAAAAAGTAAATGTGTAAATGTTACTCTGTAAAAGTACATGTGCTCTCCACCTCTGGCTCAAAGTAATTATGTAATTTATTATCAAAACCTGTCAGTTTACTTAAGTAATATAGGTGTCATGCCATAACATATTTTTAATACGACTTACTTTATATTAAATGTGAATTTAACATTGAAAGTCAATGTGATATAAAAACTGCTACTAATCTTTCATTGTTCAGAAAGAGAGCAAATAACATTTACATTATCAAAGTTCATTTTCGCTGACCGTCTATCAATCACTCTCAGAAACTCCCATTAAAATCGCTGAACCTGTTTACACTGTGAAATCAATATCTTATTTACAGATTCGTACACAAGAGGAGCGTATCCCACAGTAACGAAGTAAAAGTACAGATTTTCCCCCAAAAAATTACTCAAGTAAAAGTAGCCATCTTTAAATGTACTCCAAAAAGTATTAGTTACCCCAAAAATTTACTCAAGTAAATGTAACGAAGTAAATGTAACTCTACCCACCTCTGTTTGTAACCATTTAAAAGTATTAGAAAACGAATAAATAAATCCAATCATTTAATCTAACCGCTGTACTGTTCATATTAGACCAAGCTCCTTTCCTGGATAGGCTATACAATAGAGGACAATAGGTGCACATTGCATTGAATACAGATTGTATAGACGCGCTCATTTGATGTGCACGTGCGCCATGAACCTGTACTACAGGTCCTGTAGCTGTTTGCTGTGATCGAGTTCAAGCCAAACAGTGACAACAGCGCCTACTAGTGTCACAGAATACGAGTGTCTCAGAAATGAGACACAACGAGAAGGGTATTCCTGCACAACCGGAGGCTGCAGTTTCAGGACCGCAACTCTTGGACCGCAGCTTTAGGACCCTAGTATTTTTGTGACAGCGCCACCTACTGTACTGGATCAACACTAATTAAAGATGGACGACATGGACAGCAATCAGACGGTGAGTACCGATATTTAATTAAGTTTTCATTTTATAACGTTTAAACGGTGCGAAGTTTACATAGTGAGAACTGCTAACTATGAATTAATAATTAATTCCCACCAAATTAAGAATTTGTGAGCTAGTTTTATTAATTACTACGACGTTAATTCGTGGCCATGATTTCATAAATTCTTATTGAGTTTTAATGACGAAGTATTATAAGTGAATCTAATTAGTAAATCCTGCACATTAATTAAATTTATCAGATGACAAGAGCATGGTTGATGTAAGGTTTGTAAGATTTACCTGCAGCTTAATGTATTAGTGTGAATACTGGCTTAATAGTCGTTGTTTTAACATATTTATGTATAAAATATCTTTCATAATTAAACTGCACTGACTGCCTAGTTGCAGTATGTGTTAGCCTGTTGTTTTGGCATTGTTTTGCAATGATGAATGAGGCGTTTGGCAGTGTTAATAGCTTGTTACAATTTGGCCTAATCTGCAGGTCTACTCCACATACAGTCCATTGATATCATGTGTTAGTTTCTGTCATGTTCTGCATGGCCAATATGAAGTGATTTTATGGATTTGGTTAGGCTCATTGTAGGACAGATGATTAAAAAAGGCACTAGGGATATTTTCATGATCTCAAAATATTCTAACAAGTAGGCTCTCTTTTTCAAGATACATATAACAATCCAAAAAGGGAGATCCCTGCCCGAATTGAAGAGATGCACCACATCACCACAAGACTTTCACTCTTCATATATATATATATATATATATATATATATGAATATGTTAAACAAATGTTTCTTATTTATCTCTCTCCGTCTCCCGCTCTCTCTTTCTCTAGAGTTGAAGCCTACAGCCATTCTATCCATGCAGCAACTGATGGAAAAGGGGTGCACTTTGGTACTGTTGTGATGTTGTCGCAAAAATGACATTTTTGTCATTGCTGGACCGCAGAGTGAAGGCAAAAGGGCCAACAAGCGCTAAGCATCTCTCGGGGAACTCCTTCAAGACTGTTGAAGACCATTTCAGGTGACTAGCTCTTGAAGCTCATCAAGAGAAAGCCAAGAGTGTGCAAAGCAGTAATCAAAGCAAAAGGTGGCTACTTTGAAGAACCTACAATATGACATATTTTCAGTTGTTTCACACTTTTTTGTTATGTATATAATTCCATATATAATTCCACATGTGTTAATTCATAGTTTTGATGCCTTGAGTGTGAATCTACAATTTTCATAGTCATGAAAATAAAGAAAACTGTTTGAATGAGAAGGTGTGTACTGTATATACATTCTTGAATCATTCTTGTGTCTTGTCTTGCCTCTCAACAACTTTTAAAATATTGGCTGTAATTTAGTGACTCCATACGCTGATTCCAACTTTAACTTACCTGATAATGAGCTAATTCACCTTAAGGAGGTTAATCAATATACTGTATAATTCAAGAGACTAAGACTTTTAAGGTTCTTCATTTTTTTACAATTGTTTTAAAATTGATATACATCAATTTTACAAAATTTATATTTCATTTATATTTTTTGTAAATTCATGTTTAAATTTTAAATTGTGACTCAAAGCACACTTAGTAATTCAACTCTGCTGCATTTTGAATCAGAAATCACATTTAAAAACAAATACTACTTAGATTAATAGATTGATGCTATATACAAAATAACGTGACTGCAAACTAAACCAACAGGGTACTAGAACTGCGGACCTGAAACTGCAGCCATCGCTATATCGTCCAGTACGGTAGGTGGCGCTGTCACGAAAAACTAGGGTCCTAGAAGTGCGGTCCTAGATCTGCGGTCCTGAATCTGCAGCCTCCGGTTGTGCAGGAACATACTATTGGTTTAGAGCGGATCGCGACGCAGAATCAACGGGGAAATCGCGTGGCGGCGGGACATGCTTTTACATCAGTGAACGGTGGTGTACAGATGTAACTGTGTTAAAGAAGACGTGCTGCTCAAATCTCGAAACACTCTTCATTAACTGCAAGCAGTTCTATTCGCCGCGGGAGTTTCACTCGTTCATTCTGGTGAGTGTTTACATCCATCCACAAGCGCACGTGAGCTCAGCTTTACAGAAACTCGCTGATCAGATCACAGACACAGAACAACAACACCCGGACTCTGTTTTAATAATTCTTGGGGACTTTAATAAAGGTAATCTCTCCCGTGAACTGCCAAAATACAGACAGCATGTTACATGTCCCACAAGAGACAGTAATATATTGGATCACTGTTACACTACAATAAAGGATGCATATCACTCTGTTCCACGAGCAGCTTTGGGACGTTCTGATCACCTTCTGGTTCATCTTATACCGTCCTACAGTCAGAAACTAAAATCAGCTAAACCTGTATCAAGGACAGTAAAAAGATGGACTAATGAAGCAGAGCAGGATCTACAATCTTGTTTTGACCTCACTGATTGGAGTGTTTTTGAAGCTGCTGCCACCGATCTGGATGAACTCACAGAGACCGTAACATCATATATCAGTTTCTGTGAGGATATGTGTATTCCTGCAAAGACTCAACTAATTTACAATAATGACAAACCGTGGTTCACTGCAAAACTCAGGCAGCTCCGTCAGGCCAAAGAAGATGCTTACGTGAAGGGGGACAATGTCTTGTATAAACAGGCTAAATACACACTGGAAAAAGAGATCAAAGTGGCAAAGAGGAATTATTCTGAAAAAATAAGGACTCAGTTCACTTCGAACGACTCCGCATCAGTGTGGAAAAGTCTAAAGAAGATCACCAATTACAAGACACCACCCCCCAGCACTGTAGAGAATCAACGACTGGCAGACGATCTGAACAAGTTTTACTGCAGGTTTGAAAGAACACCCATCACCTGCCCTGAACGCCTCCCCACAAAACCATTCACACCCTTCACAACTCCTGCAACCAGCCCTGAATGCCTCTCCAAACAACCGTTCACACCATTAACAGCTCCTGCAACCCATCCTGAACACCTCTCCTATCAAGCACTCTCACCATTCATACCTGCTGCATCCCCCCTCTCCCCCACACCTGCAATTCAGATCAGCGAGGTCTTCCGGAAGCAGAAAAGGAAAAAAGCACCAGGCCCAGATTGTGTTACACCAGCCTGTCTGAAATCCTGTGCTGACCAGCTGGCCCCCATCTTCACACAGATCTTCAACAGATCGCTGGAACTGTGTGAAGTCCCTTCATGCTTCAAACGCTCCACCATCATCCCCATCCCTAAGAAAACCAAAATTACAGGACTAAATGACTACAGGCCTGTGGCTCTAACATCTGTAGTCATGAAGTCATTTGAAAAACTGGTGCTGGCCCACCTGAAGGACATCACTGGGCCCTTGCTGGATCCTCTTCAGTTTGCCTACAGAGCAAACAGGTCTGTGGACGATGCAGTAAACATTGGACTGCATTATGTTCTGCAACACCTAGACAGACCGGGGACTTATGTGAGGATCCTGTTTGTGGACTTCAGCTCGGCCTTCAACACGATCATCCCAAACCTCCTCCTGCCCAAACTAAATCAGCTCTCCGTGCCCACCTACATCTGCCAGTGGATCAACAGCTTCCTGACAGATAGGCAGCAGCTAGTGAGGTTGGGAAAATACACATCCAGCACCCGTACAATCAGCACCGGAGCTCCCCAGGGCTGCGTTCTCTCCCCACTGCTCTTCTCCCTGTACACTAATGATTGCACATCTAAAGACCCTTCTGTCAAGCTCCTGAAGTTGCAGACGACACCACACTCATCGGCCTCATTCAGGATGGTGACGAGTCTGCTTACAGACAGGAGGTAAAAGAGCTGGCTGTCTGGTGCACTCTCAACAACCTGGAGCTTAACACGCTCAAAACAGTGGAGATGATCGTGGACTTCAGGAGAAACCCCCCTGCACTCCCCCCACTCACCATCATGAACAGCACTGTGACTGCAGTGGAGTCATTCAGGTTCCTGGGCACCACTATCTCTCAGGACCTGAAGTGGGACATTCACAATGACTCCATCGTGAAAAAGGCCCAGCAGAGGTTGTACTTCCTTCGCCAGTTGAGGAAGTTTAACCTGCCACAGGAGCTGCTGAAACAGTTCTACTCCACCATCATTGAATCCATCCTCTGCACTTCAGTAACTGTCTGGTTCAGCTCAGCTTCTAAATCTGACCTCAGAAGACTACAGAGGGTAGTCCGGACTGCTGAGCGAATCATTGGCACAACCCTCCCTTCTATTCAAGAACTGTACTTATTCAGAGTGAGCAAAAGGGCCAGTAAAATCACTCTGGACCCCTCACATCCAGCACACTCCCTCTTTGAACTGTTGCCATCTGGTCGACGCTACAGAGCACTGAGCACTAGAACAACCAGACACAGGACCAGTTTCTTCCCTCAGGCAATCCATCTTATGAACAGCTGATAATAACTGCGAACACACTACACTTTATATTTATATACACATACACTTTATTTATCTAACACACATACTTAGTATACACTTAAATTTTGCACATAATATACATGTACATACATAACTGCATTTTGTAATATACCTGCCTACAATTGTCAATTTGTATATTGTCATTCACTATCTACTTATTTGTATTTTTTATTCTCTTATTATGTGTTTTATGTTCTGTCGCTGTCATTATGTTGTACTGCTGAGCTTCTGTCACGAAAACAAATTCCTCGTATGTGTAAACATACCTGGCAATAAAGCTCATTCTGATTCTGATTCTGATTCTTAGTCCAACTGTTCCGCTACCAGTAATAAAACCATGGTTACTCTCAGATGCTACAGTAGATTTTACATTGTTAGAAAAGAAAAACAGGGACAAAGAATGGAGTTCATGTAATGTGCAGAAATATATTAATGATTACCACAGCTATGTTCAGATATATACAGATGCATCAAAGAATATAGACAATAGGAGTCGCTTTTATTGTTCCAGAGTTTCAGTTAGCAATAAGGAAAATGATTAGTGATGAGTTATCGCTTTATACAGGGGAAATGATTGCAATATTATTAGCAATACAGTGGATAGAGGAGATAAGACCTTTAAAATCAGTTGTTTGTTCGGACTCAAGTTCGTCATTGGTTAGCATAGTACAGTCATTCGGAAAGTAGACCAGATATTTTAATAGAAATACAGCAAACATTATACAGAATACAAATGATGGGACTTACAGTGAATGTTTTATGGGTACCTGCACATATTGGTATCCAAGGAAATGAAATGGCAGATAAGGCAGCAAAGGAAGCCTTTAAAAATAATGAAATTAACTTAAGTGTTAGTATAAGTAAGAATGAAATCAAGAGTATTATTAAGGAAAGGTTGAAGGTAAGGTGGCAAAAACAATGGGATATGGAGAAGAAAGGTCGATGGTTTTACAGAATCCAAAGGAAAGTGGGAGAGATGAGAAGTGCAGGAAAAAACAGGAGAGAGGAGATAGTAATATCAAGGATGAGATTTGGACATACAGGATTAAATGGTACACTTTATAAAATGGGTAAACATGATACGGGAAGGTGTACATTTTGTGGGCAAGAAGAAACTGTGGAACATGTTATGATATACTGTCAGAAATATGAGCTTTTACAAAATAAATCTGGAAATGAATGTTATACTTTTATTTTTCAGTATCTTAGAATAAATAATTTGTATGAGAGGATATAAAATGTCATTTTGATCCACACTCCATACCAGTTGGTGGCGGTAATACACCATTTTGTTGCTTGTCAACCGCCAATAAAACCTTAAGAAGAAGAAGAAAGAAAGAGGAAAATTTAGGAGACATAGGCTGTGTCCAAATTCAGGGTCTACATCCTTCGGAGGACTCATTTGAAGGATGTTACGTCACAGCGCCGCGACGAAGGCTGTCCAAATTCGTAGGATCCTTCAAATGCGGCCCACAAATGCGTCCTCCTTTTCCCCGAATTGGAAGGATGGGTGTGGTGGATCCTTTCGCGTCCTACCTATCCCATAATTCTTTTCGGCAGGACGAAGCGAGCGGTAGCGGAGTGGGGGAGGAGTATTATTTTTGATGTTTTTTAAAAACTGGCTTTTCAAAAATATATATTTTCAGTGGTTTTCTAGTTAGGCATTTTGTTTTAGCGTTAAGCATTTTTTTTTTTCATTTGTATGTGTAACAAGTTATATTTAAAAAAAAAAAAAAGTTTACTTTCATAAACTAGCTTCTTCCTTACTGCCTGTGTGAATATCCCCTTACACACAGCTTATTTGTTAGTGATTGAAGCTGTTTTTAACGGTTCTAAGGACGAAAGAGCAGACAGAAGTTTTTATAAAGCTCCGGGGAGAGAACAATGAGCTCTTCACCCGCTACTTGCTTAGCGCTGTCACGGTTGCTAGGCGACAGGATATGAGCAACGGGTAAGGGAGGGAACTGAAAGAAGGGTAGGCTGTCCAAATTCACAAACACCGACTTCCGGTTTTTGCGGTCGTCGGAGGACCCATCCTCCTTCAACCGGGTAGGAAGGATCCTAAGGAGGATGCAGACCCTGAATTTGGACACAGCTATAGAGGAACTGAATAAGGAAATAAATAATATTCTTTGTGATACAGCTAATGAGGTAATAGGAAAAAATAAAGGTATCAGGGTAAAAGAGGCAGTACCTTGGTGGACAGACAAATGTAGTGAAGTAATTAAAATAAGAAACAAAGCGTTAAGAAAAGTGAAAAAAAAAAAACATATTTATTTGAAGACTTAAAAGCATATAAGAGAGCCCAGACAGATGTAAGAAGAGTAATAAGGGTGAATAAAAGGAAGTATTGAAGGACTTTTTGTGATGAAATAGGTGAGAGTACAGATATAAGTGAAATGTGGAATATGATAAGAAAGATGGGAGGGATTCAAATGTATAAAGGTGTCCCAACGTTAATCAAAGATGATAAATATATTACATCTAATGAAGAAAAGGCAGAGGAGTTAGTAGAAGCTTTTGTAAAGGTTCACAGTGATAGTAACATATCAGATGATATGAGAACGTATAGAGAGCAAATCATCAATATAATGGTTCAAAGAGTCCTTGAGGGTGATGTAATTGATGAAGGGTTTACCATCTATGAGTTGAAACTACAAGGGGTCAGGCATACATCTCCAGGGAAGGACGATATATGTTATGAAATGATGAATCATCTTTCAGATGTGTCCCTGAATTTTATCTTACTACTTTTTAATAAGATGTGGGAAATAGGTAAACTTCCCTCTTCATGGAAACATGGTGTAATCGTTCCAATTGCAAAGCCTGGGAAGAATCATTCGTTAGCATCTAGTTATAGACCGATTGCATTAACATCAAATATGTGTAAATTGATGGAAAGAATGGTAATAGGCAGATTAAATTATGTTATAGAAAAGGAAAATCTTTTGTGCCCATATCAAAGCGGATTTAGAAAAGGACGAAATACTATGGATTCAGTTATATGTTTAGAATCTGAAATCAGAAAGGCAATGGTAAATAAAGAAGTATTAGTTGGAGTATTTTTTGATGTTGAAAAGGCTTACGACATGTTATGGAGAGAGGGACTTTTAATTAAATTAGAAAAGATGGGCATTAAAGGAAAAATGTATAATTGGATAATGGATTTTCTGCTAAATAGGACTATTCAAGTTAGGGTTGGGGCAAGTTATTCTAGGATTTTTTCAATTGATAATGGTACACCACAAGGAAGTGTGTGTAGTCCAGTACTGTTTTATATCATGATTAATGATATATTTTCCAAAGTTTGACAAGGTATTGGAAAATCCCTGTATGCAGATGACGGTGCACTGTGGAAACGGGGTAGAAATGTGACATATGTGGAAAGCTGTATGCAGAAAGCCATCATAGAAGTGGAAAAATGGGCTAATAACTGGAGCTTTAGAATGTCTGTTGAAAAAACAAAAGTAATATGGTTTTCTAAGAAAAAGAAATTACCAAGTACTAAACTTAAGTTATATGATAAGGTATTAGAACAGGTCTCAGAAGTTAGGTTCCTTGGGATCTGGATGGATTCTAGACTTACTTTTGCGTCACACATCAAGAAAGTGGTTGAAAAATGTAAAAAGGGAGTTAATGTTCTCAGGTGTCTTGCAGGAGTAGATTGGGGGGCAACTCGGTATTCTTTAAAGAGAATTTACTGTGCAATGATAAGGCCAATTATTGATTATGGTGGCATAGTATACAGTTCAGCAGCACCTTCCATACTAAAGTAAATGGAGTACAATCCCAAGCACTGAGAATAGCATGTGGGGCATTTAGAACATCTCCAATCTCTGCTTTGCAAGTTGAAATGGCAGAAATGCCTTTAGAAATTAGGAGAATTAAGCTGAAAATGGTGTATTGTTGCTCAGTAAAGGGACATGCAGATGCTAATCCAGTAAAAGATGTGGTAAAAGAAAGTTGGGAGCATGAATATGCGAGTTTTATTAGTTTTGGATGGAATGCTGATAAAGTTGCCAAAGATATTGGAATAGATGGTATAGTCATGAATCATACGGTAATTACACCAAGTGTACCCCCTTGGATGTACAAAATGCCTTTAGTGGATCTACAATTAAACATCATAAAGAATGAAAAGGAAAGGTGTATATCTATGAATATAGCAGTGGTAAACTATTTGAATCAAAATTATAACAATAGTGTTCAGATATTTACTGATGGGTCTAAAAATCCTCAATCTGGTTATACAGCAGCAGCAATATACACTGTGTGCAGAATTATTAGGCAAATGAGGATTTTGACCACATCATCCTCTTTATGCATGTTGTCTTACTCCAAGCTGTATAGGCTCGAAAGCCTACTACCAATTAAGCATATTAGGTGATGTGCATCTCAGTAATGAGAAGGGGTGTGGTTTAATGACATCAACACCCTATATCAGGTGTGCATAATTATTAGGCAACTTCCTTTCCTTTGGCAAAATGGGTCAAAAGAAGGACTTGACAGGCTCCGAAAAGTCAAAAATAGTGAGATATCTTGCAGAGGGATGCAGCACTCTTAAAATTGCCAAGCTTCTGAAGCGTGATCATCGAACAATCAAGCGTTTCATTCAAAATAGCCAACAGGGTCGCAAGAAGCGTGTGGAAAAACCAAGGCGCAAAATAACTGCCTGTGAACTGAGAAAAGTCAAGCGTACAGCTGCCAAGATGCCACTTGCCACCAGTTTTGCCATATTTCAGAGCTGCAACATCACTGGAGTGCCCAAAAGCACAAGGTGTGCAATACTCAGAGACATGGCCAAGGTAAGAAAGGCTGAAAAACGACCACCACTGAACAAGACACACATGCTGAAACGTCAAGACTGGGCAAAGAAATATCTCAAGACTGATTTTTCTAAGGTTTTATGGACTGATGAAATGAGAGTGAGTCTTGATGGGCCAGATGCATGGGCCCGTGGCTGGATCGGTAAAGGGCAGAGAGCTCCAGTCCGACTCAGACGCCAGCAAGGTGGAGGTGGAGTACTGGTTTGGGCTGCTATCATCAAAGATGAGCTTGTGGGGCCTTTTCGGGTTGAGGATGGAGTCAAGCTCAACTCCCAGTCCTACTGCCAGTTTCTGGAAGACACCTTCTTAAAGCAGTGTTACAGGAAGAAGTCTGCATCCTTCAAGAAAAACATGATTTTCATGCAGGACAATGCTCCATCACACGCGTCCAAGTACTCCACAGCGTGGCTGGCAAGAAAGGGTCTAAAAGAAGAAAAACTAATGACTTGGCCTCCTTGTTCACCTGATCTGAACCCCATAGAGAACCTGTGGTCCATCATGAAATGTGAGATTTACAAGGAGGGAAAACAGTACACCTCTCTGAACAGTGTCTGGGAGGCTGTGGTTGCTGCTGCACGCAATGTTGATGGTGAACAGATCAAAACACTGACAGAATCCATGGATGGCAGGCTTTTGAGTGTCCTTGCAAAGAAAGGTGGCTATATTGGTCACTGATTTGTTTTTGTTTTGTTTTTGAATGTCAGAAATGTATATTTGTGAATGTTGAGATGTTATATTGGTTTCACTGCTGAAAATAAATAATTGAAATGGGTATATATTTGTTTTTTGTTAAGTTGCCTAATAATTATGCACAGTAATAGTCACCTGCACACACAGATATCCTCCTAAAATAGCTACAACTAAAAACAAACTAAAAACTACTTCCAAAAATATTCAGCTTTGATATTAATGAGTTTTTGGAATCATTGAGAACATGGTTGTTGTTCAATAATAAAATTATTCCTCAAAAATACAACTTGCCTAATAATTCTGCACTCCCTGTATATACCTCATATTGAACAAAGTACTGTTAAAAGGCTGTCTAATGATATATCAGTATTTACAACAGAACTCATGGCAATATTCATAGCAATGATATGGGTAGAAGAATCTAATATTAAGGATACAGTCATATGCTCTGATTCATTCTCAGCTTTGTGCAGCTTAAAGAGTGGAATGTCAGATGCTAGACAAGATATCTTATACGATATATTACAGATTTTGTACAGAATAAATCCACTAGACAAAAATATATCATTTTTATGGGTACCAGCTCATGTTGGAGTTGAGGGAAATGAGATAGTGGACAAACTGGCAAAGACGGGATTAAAAAAGGATGAAGTCGACATAGAGATTCCATTAAGCAAAGCTGAAGCTAAGTGCATTGTAAGAAAAGCTGTTATAAATATCTGGCAAGACAACTGGAATAAGGAGTTAAAAGGAAGACATCTGTACAATATTCAGAATACAGTGGGGAGTGAAAGGAGAAAATATGGATCCAGAAGAGATGATACAGTTATCTCGAGGATAGCCATTGGGCACACCAGATTAAATTATTATTTACACATGTTAGGTAAAAGTGAGACAGATGGGTGCATCCATTGTGGGGTGGCAGAAACAGTGGAGCATGTGCTTGTTCAATGTTAAGCATATAATGAGGAACGAGCTCAACTTGTGGAAGATCTAAAGGAACTGAAAGTTCAGCTAGCAATAAAAGATTTATTTCAGAGTGCACAGATACAACCAAAAGTGTACCCTATTTTATTTAAATATTTGAGAGATACACGGTTGATAAACAGAATTTAAGGTTACACAAATAATGTTTTTTTTATTTTTTTTTATTACTAGATAGTAGTTTTCCATTCCATCACCCTAGGTATTCACACTCCATCCCAGTAGGTGGCGGAAATACACCAAAAGCTGGTTTGCCAACCGCCAATAAACAATAAAGAAGAAGAAGAAGAAGAAGAGAGAAAGAGGAAGAAAGAAACCCGCTAGATTGTCCCAAGTATAGGTCTCTGCGGAACAAAAAGGGGGCGTTTCCCCTTTTAGGGGTGTTTTCATACAAGAATTAGGCGTTTTTAACAATCCAATCAAAAAAGTACGGAAGCCCTGAAAGCCACACATCATTATTTTTTTCTTTCGCGTTTTTCCGATCAATGATTTATGTAAAAATAAAGAAACAAAAACGAATGCTGCATGTCATTTTTTCTTAAGTGCCTAAGTGCAGACGCATTGAAACATTTTACTCAATGATACAACATTTAATTTACGAATACTTAGCTTAAAGGAAATGTGTGAGATAATTTTAAGCCAAGTCAAACCTCAAATGAGTAACCGCTGAAAGGGAACTACGTTTCAGTATTATTGTACTTTAGTCAGACAAATAAAACGTAAAAGGCTTTAAACCATTTACTGTGACAACATTACAAATAAATAAATATCATTCAGCATAGTCTATTCAAAGAAAACTATTATCTTTAATTATTTATAACCATTTTTGGTCCATCATGTTTTAACAGTATATTGTTGCGCTTAAAAATATTTAAAGAGCACAGAAAATGAGCAAAAGATGTATTTAATATTTTATTTACAAACAAATGTCAAATTGTATTTCCTTAGTGTAAACATTTTTCATAAAAGCTATAAAAGTGTGACATGACTGCACTTATCAACATATGAGCACCATTAAAGCCTAAAATACCTTTAAATACCTTCCTGCGGAACAATTTAGACAGCATTTTACATTTGGTGTTTACTCAAGTTATTTATAATTAACGCTGTTATTATTATTATTATATATTAATATTATCATATATTATTATATATTAGTATTATTATATATAATTTTTCCCTCAACATATACAAATATAGAAGCAAATGTTGCATTTGCATTTGAACTTGCCATATTTTTACAGAATAAGCTTTATATGCATTACTGATATTTAGCTGACCTTGTGAAATTGATTATAAAGAAAATGTTGACCTGAAATGATGACTCCAAAAACTTTAAACAGTAGGATAATTTTATTGACCACATAGCCACAAACTTATAACACTTAACACAAATAATTATTTTAAATGCAATATTCTTAGTTGAGTGTAATAAAAACAAACTAAAAAGTATATAAATTAATATTCAAGAAATAAAAACCTGTTAGTATCACTTTATTGATTGCATAGCTACAAAACTAAACTAATTCGTATTTTAAGAAAAATATTTTCTAAAAGGCGAGTGATAACAAAAGAAAAATTTGAATCTAATCTGAAACATTAAATGTTTTCTCCAGCCTATGCTCCAGCCTCATAAAAACAGTCGCTTCCACAATATCCCTCGAAGTCATCAGAGGAGTAAAACCCCTGCAACACGCCTCTTTGTCCTCTCCCTCTGTAGCCTGCTCCATAATGCTTGTACAAACTGTCACACTGAAGGCATCTGGATATTGAGTAAGGAATCCTGTACAGGGATCTGAAGTTCTCACTAAATGCCTTCCAGTTCACCACACCTGATAAATGTATATTAAAAAATAATTCAGCTGATCTCATTCACAGGCAACTGCCTTTAAAGTGCAACAATGTACTGGCCACTGTTACATGTCAATTGTGAAAGAAACAAACAGAGCTTCCATTTACCTAACAATGATATCAAGAAAAATGGGAAGGGTAATAAGACAAAACCTACTGTCCAACCACCGAAAGTGAGCCTCTCGCAGGAAACTTTCCATGCACACAATGTTGTTGAAGCAACTGCATGTAAGGGCAAGGGTGCGGATTGCAACATCACCATCATGAACAACAACTTCCAGCAAGATTGCTCGAAGAACTACCAGAGGAAGCTGTGGAGGAACAAAAGTTGTGGTTATAATAATCCAACTGCAGTTTAGAGATCGAATAAAATGGCAAATACATGCCTGCTTTATGTTCAGGGGTGTGTCACTGGTTGCAACTACAAGGAAGAGACAATAGAACAGCAATAATTTGGGGAAAACAAACAAATAAAAAACATTTGTAATCAATAATGGAGCCCCTCAAACAAAGTAAACAATACCAGTGTCTTGTCTCTTGTCAGCCCCGATTCGCCTCTTTTTTCTTTGCTGGCTTTTTGTGAATGATCTTGATGAATTTGTGACATAAAAATACATTATTAAATATCAAGACAAATAGCGAACAATATCAAGATTGACTGCATGCAGGTAAGACCAATTTAAAATATCACCAATTGTAAATACATTTCGCCATCCAAAGGGATAAATACCAGGGGGAAAATGCATACCTTGGTGGGAACAGCTCCAGCAAAAGGGCAGACCACCATCTTCTAATACTTGGCATGTCTGACTATAGTTTGGAAAAAAAACAAGTTTATCAAAACAAATAAATTGCAAACTTACAGAATATATTTTAATATGGTTGGTAAACCCACCTCTGAGAAGTCAAACGTTCCACCCAGGGTAATATAGAAAGCATACTGTAACATGAATGACGTATTAATTACTGCACATGTGGGCTAAATTCTTACATGACATCTGGAGAACCAAAATAACTATTACTCCTACCATTAGTGTAAAGACTCCACAGCTACAAGACAACTCTTGTCGAGGAACATCCTAGACATAGGTATAAATGTGTGTACAATACAATGTGTAAATTAAGGATTTGTAACCACAAAACAATCTGAAATAATTTCTTTATTCTAAAGCCTTTATCACTAAAGACACTATACACTATATTACCTTTAATGCAAAATACAACATACCTCAAGGTCCTCAGAGAAGAACTCAGTCCATGGCCCAGGACAGAGGCTGAGAGCAATTTCTCTGTCAAAACACATTTGAAAAAAAAAAAAAAAGTTAAGATTTTCCTACATGCAGCTAAACAGTAAACAGGGTTTTAAAGAACTACCCCGCAAAACTAAATTTGATAGGGAGAATTTTTTTAAAAACAGAAATAGAAGTAAAGGCAGGTTTAACGGGAACTGTCCAACCTTTACTTTTTCCACGGCTTTCTTCTCATTGCAAATATGCACAACATTTTGGTAAATATAAAATTTAGTAAAATAAAGTGCATTTCGTAAATTATATAGGATGAGAACAAAGTCAATAGAAATAGGAAAAAAAAAAGAACAGGACAGAAAAAAAAAGAACAGAACTGAATGTAGAACCAGGCTGAACCATAGAACATAATTTTTTAGCACTCTAGGCAAAACCTGTATATGGCAATGTAAGTGCCATCACCAAAACCTGGGCTTCTCAGCGAATTGAGAAAATACAATTCACTCAATTTTGGCTTCATGATCTGAAAAATTTTACCATGTGTTAAGTTGTTAGAGAATGCATAATATCAAGGAATAACATGCAAAATGTAGCTTTTTCCACTTTGTACAACAAATGGTTGGTTAAAGTAATGCAACATCTAAGCAGACTCACACACAGCATCCAGTGTCCTGGCACATAAGATGGAAAGACCACAGCATCCTTGCTGCTAATTTCAGGCTATATGTATAGTGAAAATATTTTACACAAAAATGACTTAAATGTATGCAACATATTGAAGACATTCCCGACCTGCTTAAAACTTAAATCATACATACAGGTAAGCTGTCCAGTGGATGTGCACAAATAGGAGGTAACCAGGTCACAATGACATGGCCACATTCTGGAAACAAAAAGCGAAAATGTTTGTTTTGAGTATTTTATCTAAATGCCTTTATTTCTGCTTTTTAGACTTTTAGGTTAAACCTGTGAGAGGGCAATCCGTTGCAGAACACAAAAGCAGGAATTCAGCACCTGTGGGGAGGGGGTGGATATCAATTCTACTTTAAATAGGACTTTCATGGTTTCAATATGGTTTATTGTTTAATATCTTTAATGTCAGCTTTTCTTACACTTCCTTCAACCTCAGAAAGTTCTGTCAGAGTTGTAAAGTCTTTCTGTTTTATTACTGTAGAGCCCACATATGCCACTTCATCATCCTTACTTACTGAAAGAGCTTGAGCCACCTGTCATGAGATTAGAAATGTTAAATTATTGAAAAGTAACACATTCCTATTGCAAATCTATCTAAATCTAAATCTAAAACTGTCTAATAGACCTGGCATTGCACACAATGAATATCGCTGGATCTTTGACATACTGTATTACCTACTGTGAGTCCTTAGCCATCTTCAAGAATCGGCTTAAAACACATCTCTTCCATCTTTATGTGACCCTCTAACTCTAGCACTCACTATTCTAATTCTATTCTCAAAACTACCTTTACTACCTTTAACTACCTTTCTAATCTTTTTGTATTCTTGGTTTTCTTTTCATTTATTATACAACTGTATGTGTGTGTGTGTGTATGTGTAAAAGATCTCTTACACTAGCTTGTTCTATTCTATCTGTTTTCTTTTTATTTATTATATTATTTAAAATCCCATGCTACGTGTACTGTGTTAACCTAACTGAGACTTGTTATAGCACTTATATATCATTGCTCTTTTATTTTTTTTTGATTGCTTCCAATGTCTTCATCTGTAGGTCGCTTTGGATAAAAGCGTCTGCTAAATGAATAAATGTAAATGTAATGTAAGTTGCTTAGGATAAGAGTGTCTGATAAACGCATAAGTGTAAGTTTAAATAAAAATGTCAAATTGAATCATAATGGAGGAGTGCAGTTAGATTACCAGTTTACGCTGTGATCGATTCAGTGGCTTGCTCCAGCAAGCTTTAGTAGGTTTAATCAGGTGTAGTCTGGTTCTTTCAGGACCCCTGTTCTCCTTATCTAAAGACACAAAGACAAATAGACATATTTCAACTTTGCCATATAAAAATTAACGATTCAAAGTATACATATATTGAACTTGCCTACAACCAGACGTCCAAGCGAATCTTTTTGGAGATTCACAGTAGTTTTTGAGTGGCACTTTTGGATTTTTTTCAGCATTGATTTGTTTTTCTCCTCATTATGAATGTGCAAAATATTTCTGACAAAAAACATGTGAGTGGTGGGAGACATCATATTCAGGAAGTAGTTATTCTTCCGCATTCCAGAAAAAAGCTGTTCTGCGGCTTGTGTGTTAACACTACCAGCCAACTCTGGAACAAGCTGGATCTTTCTGAGTGAGTATCGCACATCCTTAGAATTAGACTCGTGGAATTTGTCATATAGGGCATAGTGATCTGAGGATCCAGTCACTGGATGGCAACTGACATCTTCATCCAACTTCTTTTCATTCAGCCAAGGTAGGCTAACAGTAAGGGTTCCACTCAGTGCAGCCCTCAGATTGTCTTCTGTATCCTCTGCAAGCCGCCCGTCAAATGGTGCAAATGGCATTGCCTCTGGTCTCCTGACATTGGAATGGGTGGCCAGTCCTCTGGCAAAATCATAAATGCAGATGTTTGGCATGTGTTTCCAAGAGAACAACATGTCAGAAAAGTCTCTAGGACTTTCAGCACGGATGAGACATTTCACACTGTAAGCCACACCACAAGGGCATAAAATGACTGCCCATCCACCTGAAATGAATAGTTTATTTGGTAAATGGAATGGAACTTAATAGCTTTCAGAATATGTGTTTTTTAACTCTGAGCACAACAAATACCTGATGCTCCCCAAACTTTCTGAAATATTTTGTCATATGCAGTTCTGGTTTGCATCTGTCCTCTCAGTCTGGATAGAAGATCAGTCTTTGATCCTTGAGTAGCAACTCCACAGGCCTTGCAAAGTTTTCGAATGTCAGCAACCTGTTGTTGGAGCACAAATATATTTGATACTAGCATAGCATTACAATTATCATTGCCACTGTAAAACTAGTTATTTGTATATCAGTGCTAGGCATGACTTGAAGGTAACAACTAATTTAGACCTGTATGATAATGAATTTTTTTTGTATATCTTCTTGCCATCATTTTTTAATTGCTAAATGTAAGTTGATTTGTTTAAGGTGTAAAATACCTTTAGCTTCATTAATTCATCACTTAGTCTTTCCTCGGTTATGTCCATTTCAGTGATGAGGTCTTGTGCACTTGTGCTCTGCACTTTTTGCCACTCTGTGTTTAACACAATTGGTGCCTTGCGTGTGTATCTGCCGATCCAGGGGGCCCAGTATTCAAAATTGGGTTTTATATTGTAAGGATTTCTGTCCCCAGCTAAGATCATAGAGGAAACAAAGAAGCAATTCAAACTCATGAAATAGGACTTTTGCTTGGAAGGTTTTTTTTAGAAAAATAGTTCATGGTCATTTGCAATAAACTCTTTACCCTATTCTAAATAATGGCAACAGATATATTTTGCCTCATTCATCCAGCTGCACACAGCGTATCTGCATGATGTGAAGAACTCAAAAGTATTCATAAGAGACTAAAGTTGTTTAAATTCTTGTTCTTAATTAAAAAAGATGTAGTAATAAACTTACTTTTCAACAAGCCAGCTGCAATCCTCTCCATTGAAAGAGTCTCCCAGAAGTCCTCTGAATTCACCTCACCATTGTAGGTTTCATGTGGTTCACTTATGTCACTGACTGGATAAAGAAAATAAATTACATTTTATACAATTTAGCTTTAAACTAGAAAATGAAATAAATAAATAAACGTGTGACTTTTTTACCTGGCATGCTGAACACTCCCTTTCTGTGTAAATCCATCACAACAACTGGAGGATGATGACCACATTTTAGACATGAAAAGTTATAATCATGGTGGGTCAGTGCCTCAAAATGTAAATATGCATGAAAAAACTCTGAGTCCTTTGGGTAAGGCACATGTGATGTCTTTTGCAAAATGGAACGCACTCTTCCAACTGACACATGAGCCTTAGTGGGAATAAACATAAGAACATGTATCAGTGTTAGTTCAGGATAAAGTCTTAAGACTTATGTCTTTTCCATTTAACAAATAACTAATTTAAGAAACAAAACCTGCACAGAATTCCTTATGAAAATGCACAGAAAGACGGTTAGCAGCAGTTGATCATTACAATTGTGAAGCCCATGCATCCAGTCCTGGTATCGGTAAAACATACCACAATTACTGCATTTCTTGCAGGGCCGTGCACAGGGGGGTGGCCCGGTGGCCAGAGCCACTGCCCCTCTGCCCTCATGGACTGAGGTGCCCCTTTTCCCGGACCCCACCGCTCCGCTCAAAGCATTCCGTTGATTCCGCGAATCCGCTCCAGGTTTTCCCGCTCGCTCCGCACTCCGCAGCATCACTCACAGTATGTGTCTGCGGCGCTTGTGAACACGACAGTTCACGAAAGCTGTCGCATTAACAGGTAGGCTATGCAAGACAGTTGGTTGAATCTGCGAAATTAGTCTTTTTTTTTTTTTTTTTTTTTTTTTTTTTTTGTATTTATGTCGGTAATGTTTTGTGCTCTTGGTCTTCTACTAGTGCTAACAACTTGTACAACATATCCACGTTCTAAGAAGCTGCTTGTCTAATCAAATTATAATTGTACTCTCGATCAGATCAGATCTAATACAAATAACTACATTTTCTGTTGTTGGCACACTTTGTAGACAAGACAACCATAAAAAACAACAAAAAAAACAATGTCTTCACAAAAAAGAAGACAGAGACAGAGAGAGAGAAAGAGAGAAGGGATGCTGCTAAAGGCAGTTCAACATTGCAAACATGGATTCAAAGCTCCAGCAAGCCAGCAGGTAAATCATCATATAGAACAGTTAGCAGACAGTTTGTCTGTTTAATTATTGTAAGTATATCTCCCATTGTAATCACTTGTCTTAGTTGAGACTAACACATCATAGGCTCTAAATGAGTTGTATATATAGATTTAGGCTGTATGCTAATATGAAATTAAATGTCTATTACTTATTACTCCATTGAAGATGAGGCACAGGCAGGCTCAGAGAGTGAGGGAGAGCCCATTCAGCATCAGCCAAATCAGACACTTACAGGTAAGTGTTGTTAAACTGGCTGACAATAAAGGATTCTGAATATGCTAGAGTTTTATAACAAGAAAGATAGACATTAAATTATTTGAATGGAAGAGTAATTATATTACAACAGCCACTGTTGAACGCTCATTCTCGAAGTTGAAGCTGGTGAAAACGAAACTTCGTAATGCGTGTGGACAAGAACGACTCTCTGATCTTCTGCTTCTGGCCATTGAAAAAGACATCCCAATCATAAAAGATGAGGTTAAGATCTTTCAGGACATGGTACCAAATAGAAAGGTTTTGCTGTAAAACGAAAAGGTAAATACCAGAATGTAAAACGGATGGTAAATAGTTTATTATCACCAATGTGTAATTATGAATCATAAAAAAATTTAGTTATCAAGATCTTTCAGGACATAGTACCAAATAAAAAAGTGTTGCTGTAAATGGAACAAGTAAATATAAAAAAGTATCAGTAATGTGTAATTGTGATGTTCTATCAAGACTTCTACAATAAAGTCTGAAATGTATTTGAGCGTGTACTGTCTTCTTTTTTAATTGTACATTTTGTAATAACTGGATAATTTGTGTTAATAAGCAACCACCCCCTTCGTGCCCCTTTTTTTGGTTTAGGCCACTGCCCCTCAAAATGTCTGTGCACGGCCCTGATTTCTTGCAATATGTGGATATTCCTGATGAGGTAAAAAAAAAAAGACATTAATAGGACATGTAAAATGATCACATGGCAATTATAATGTACTGCATACTTAAACCTACACTGCCCCAAATACTGTAGCAAATGCAAACTAAATAAAAAAAGGTCTTAATGAATATTCACATATATATGTAACAACTGAAAAAAAAAACCAACAATGCCTACCAGTCACTACACCAGTGAGCATTGCAACTTTAGCATTTCTGGTGATGAGGATAGGAGCACTGAGGTGAACAGGTCCAGGGCACTGAGAGCAGAACTCCTCCTCAGGAATAAGATGTTTAGGAATATCTTCCTCCTTTACATCTTCTGTAAAAACATCTGATAGTGTCTCAGGAAGCTTTTTATTATGGTAAATATATTGTACCATCTGCTTCAGGCCTTCACCCTTTGGAGGATATTCCCACTGTTGGCCAGACATCATGACATCCTCATGTTGTGATGGTTCTCTCACTGCCTCAGCTTGTGGCAGCGTTGTGAAGAGCTGCCGCTTCATTTGAAAGAGACACCATTTTCCAATACTCTTATGCAGGCATGATTTTCTACCTTTGAGACAAGGACAATGCCAAGTGTTTGTCTTGGAATTGTAATTAACCAAGACTCTGGCCAATCTACTGTAATGTGAAACCTTTGGCTCATATACAGATATGTAATACTTGTAGTCAGGGCCTCCAGTAGTAACAAGGCTAGCAAATGTGGCACCTTTACTTTTAGCCTGATCTCGCTGTTTAAGGCATTGGTTTTTCCTTGTGTCACCAAACCATTTTTGCTCAACCATCTCAGTTAACACATCTTCTGATAAATCTTCATTAGGCGCAATAGCACTGGAGTAGTCTACTGACCTTAGATGAACACACGGTGTTACCAAAAGGTCACTCCTTTGTGCCATTTCAGCACATGTGTTGCAGACATCCATTTCACACATAACCTTCTGTGATGAGCCCCAAATTTTTTTGCCACATGAATGGGGATACAGGGCCCACGAAACGTTTTAGCCACTACATATATCCCATTCTTTTTATCAACACACTGTGCTGGTAGATGAGAAGTTGAAGTTATGGGATTTATGGCTTCATGTTTACGCTCAATGAGTTTTTTTAAATTTTTTGAATTCAGACTTACTCCACAGTGAGGGCAACTCACAGTGATTTTCTTTCTCTTAATCACTAGTGGAGCTGCTGATTCTACTGGACGAGCGACTGGTTGCTGTGAAGATGTTTCTTGTGCTGGACGAGCGACTGGTTGCTGTGAAGATGTTTCTTGTGCTGGACGAGCGACTGGTTGCTGTGAAGATGTTTCTTGTGCTGGACGAGCGACTGGTTGTAGAGCAGCAGTAAAAGCTGATATGGGGTGTTTTTTGCAAAGATGCTCTTTTAAGGCACCTTTATTTATGTAGGTCTGTGGACACTGACAGCAGTGAAAATGTTTGGCCTTTTGACCACAGCCAAGGCCACAGCTGTATATAACATAATCTAAAATGGAGGTTAAAAAAAATAATTGTTAATACACGTTTTAAACCTTTTACACGTTTAGATACATCTTTTATAGACATTTTTGAAGCGGTGCTTACACACTTACCTCCATGTTCAACAGATCTCAGTTTATGTCCAGCTATATGGGTCATTATTTGATGATACTGGCATGGCTTGTATGTGTCAGATGAGCAGAAAGGGCATGTGAATAAATTAGCATCTTCATGGCAGCGCTGTGGTTGAGGATCTTTACCTCTCCGCTGAACTGTTATGTGCTGAAATAGCACAAAGATAAAATATCCACACATTTCTATTTAAGACACATTCTTTCCACAACATTTTACTAAAACAATTAGCATTCTAAACTGACAAGGTAACTACCTAGTTAAACTCGATTAACAATTGTAATTTACTTAATTATCTAATTGAATTGACTAAAAATGTGTGACAGGAAAGTTAAGCAAGCTATCATTATCTACACTGGAGAGGTAAACCGAGGTTTCACGGCTAAAGCAACACAGATAGGCCTATATCAGTGAGAATAGAACATGCAGGCTAATAACGCATGATCCTAGATTGTGACTAAAAGTAAATTGTTTGGAGCTTTTAATAACTTAGTGGGGGAACAAGCTAGAAAAGTAACACAAATTAATCAAAAACAAATTGGTAACAATACACTTACATTCATATTTAGGCGATCTCTCAGTAGCAGACGGCGCTTGTGCTTAATTTCCGCATCACTTACTATAACGTTACTTGGGTTGATGGGAAAATGCATTTGGGAATCGCCCACTCAATTTGAGCAAATCAGAGAAAGAGATGGGAAAACACCTATTTCAGTTTGAAGACGCCCAAAAATTGGGAAAAGCCTCTGTAGCCAGGTCAGTAGAGGGCGCTGCTGAGGGTATCAGTATAGGGTGTAAGTTCCCTTTAAATATGTCGCTTCCTGTTGGTTGGAATGGCTGCAGTGTTTGAATTGTTTGGCATGGTCGGTCGCTGGAAGAACAAGCTCTGGTAGGTTTATTTAAGAGAGGTTATGGTCTTAAGAATAGTGTTTTAATGCTCACTTGTGATGTTTTGTGATTGGTTTGACGTGTTGACCAAGAGCCAGCGATTTTGGGTGTTAGTGTTGTTTTAATTGGGCATGGGATGTTTGATCAATTCATTGTGTTTATGTAGTTGGTTTGTTTAGACGTGTGTTCTAAATACCTTAATGCTGAGAAGGTTTGACTGGATGAGTGGTGGACACTGGGTTACCATTGCAGTACACTGCACGTGAGTGTTTGCCCTTTTTCAAAGCAGGTTGTTTTATTGTCCGAAATGAGCGGTGAAATACATTTTTGTATGTATTAAAATAAATACTTTTTTAGAGAAGTTTCCTTAAAGGCCCTCATATTGGCTGCTGAACGAGATGAGCAGTGGATATTAACGACGGTTGTACTTCCTGTGGCGTCTGAAATAAGAATTCGATCCATCCAGTGCAAATGACCACTGTTTTTCCCTACCTTGGTGTTTTTTTTGTTTCTTTATAGGGTTATGGTATTGTAATCAGTTTTCTATTTATTTGTGACTTTGTTTGTTTGTTGGCCCAGAATTAATCCGTTGTATTTTCTTTATGGTTTATTTTGCGAACTTCAAGCTAAGTCAGTTTCAACAGCTCTTAATAGAGTATGTTTTGTTTTGTGTGTGTGTTTTGAAAGGTGGGAAAACAGTGGTCAAGGACTCTAGTCATCGGTCATCGTGGTCAAGCCTGAAGACAACGGCGCCTCCTGTAGTTTAATTGCCTTGTTTTGAGTGGTGGTGTTTTTTTTGTTTTTTTCTTTGTTTTTTTTTAGTATGGAGGATGAGGATATGACCGCTCAGCTTAGGACACTTACTGAGTTGGTGAAACAGCTCCAGGTAGAAAATGCACAACTTAGATCAGAGGCAAGTCAGAGCTCATCCTCTGTCCCCATGGGTGCTCTCCCTATGAGGGAACAACAACCTCATTCTTTTGGTACTAGTGTTGTGGGTGGTTCTACTACACCAAGTCCGGTGGGAGCCATAGAACGTTATGTTTATGTACCACGAGAACGCAAGTGTCCTAGGTTTTCTGGGAGAATATCCCAAGACTCAATAACTGTAGAGGATTGGGTTGAGGAGGCCCGACATCATCTGTCTATGCGTCCAATGCTATGTTCTGAGCAGGTTTTGGCCATTTTTGATTTGCTGGATGGTGAAGCTAGGACAGAGGTTAGGTTCCGTCCAGTTTCTGAACGAGATGACCCTGATAAAATATTTAATATATTAGCCAGTGTTTATGGGTGTTCTCAGTCGTATATTAGTCTTCAGAAGCAGTTCTTCCAGCGACGGCAACTAGAAGGTGAATCATTGAGAGAGTATTCTCATGCTCTTATGGATGTGATTAAACGTAAGGATCCAGCATGTTTTGCTAACCCAGACACTGTTTTACAAGATCAATTTATAGAATTTGTGAGAGATAGCATGCTTCGTCGTGAACTACGTCGTCATGTTAGGCTGGATCCTACCCTGAGTTTTCTAGATGCTCGACAGGAAGCCTTGCGTTGGGTAGAGGAGGGTGACAACCCTTGTGTACAGCGGCCTCGTGCCCAGTCTTGTAATATTACAGAACTCTCAGCCCATTCTAATGCCGTTCTTGGTAAACCCCCAGATGAATTGATGGAAGTTAAAGAAAGTCTTCGCAAACAGCAGTTGCAGTTGGATCATATTCTGAAGCTTTTAGAGTCCTCTGTTCCCCATGCTGCTCCAGGATCGTTTCTACCACCAGCTCCCGCTACCTTGAGGGGTGGTGCTCATAGCCCCCAGTATCGTTATCATTCAGATGGTAGACCTATCTGCTTGCGCTGTAATCAACCTGGTCATATTGCGAGATTTTGTAAAGCCGAACTTGGTACAGCACAGAGGGTAGCTGCAGGGCCTGGATCTGCTAATCAGCCATCGGAAAACTAATGCCCCCCGACAGCATGGCCCATGTGTCGGGTGGGGAATCCTTGGGCAGTTCTCCTGTGGAGGAGCTTCAACTCCTAGGTAGATGTCCAGTTGTAGACATTTATATTGGTGGGGTAACTGTGGCATGTTTGCTGGATACAGGATCTATGGTGACTACGATCACGCAACAATTTTTTGAGCAGTATTTGCAACCACATTCCCAGTTTCAGTTGCAACCTTGCCAATGGCTTAAGCTCAAAGCAGCCAACGGCCTTGATATCCCTTATTTGGGGTATTTAGAGACTACTATAGGCATACTTGGAAAGGTTCTGCCCAAGATGGGCATTTTAGTAGTGAAAAATTCAGTTGATCCTGCTATCCAGTTAAAGCGAGAACAGGTTCCTGGCCTGCTGGGAATGAATGTTATTAGCAGTTGTTATCAGGAACTGTTTTTGGAGCATGGGACTAGGCTATTTAACTCTCCACCTATCAAACACGCAGGGAACGTATGGCAGAGGGCTTTTTCTGAGTGCCAGCTTTGGGAACATGCCTTAGAGACTGGGTATGTGGGTCCAGCTCGAGTTCAGTAGGGCCCAGCCGTGAGAGTACCAGCAGGCGCCATGAAGTTGGTTCCAGCAACTTGCCATCAAGGGTTGGGGGCTACCTTTAATACTTGTTTCTTGGAACCGGTATCATTTGTAGAAGGACGGTTGCCTGGGGATCTCCTTGTTCCATCTGCCTGCTTATCTGCCTGTGGGGTAGTGAAGGTGCCAGTCATTAATGTGGGGAATCAGGATCGTTGGCTTTGGCCAAAGACTGTACTTGGAGAATTACATATTGTTCAGTCACCTGTTTTAACATCTTCTGTCCAGTTCCAAGAACAAAATGATGATTCTGAGGCAGTAGCGTTTATCCAGTCAGTTGGGGTAGAGAGTAGCCCAAATGTTGATCTTTCCCAGCTCACTTGGCCTACGTTGTCTTTTCAAGAACATCAACGAGCCCAATCATTACTGGAGAAATATGCCAATGTATTTAGTAAGAGTGACAGAGACTTGGGCTGTATTGACTTACTCCAGCATACTATCCCGCTATTAGATGATGTACCAGTGCGTCAGCGATACCGTCGTCTGCCACCTTCTCAATATGATCTGGTTAAGACTCATATTCGAGAGCTGGTTGAACAGAATATAGTTAAGCCCAGTTGTAGCCCATATGCTTCGCCTATAGTTGTGGTCCAGAAAAAGGATGGTTCTATTCGTTTATGTGTAGACTATCGTCAACTCAATGCCAAAACCCGTAAGGATGCCTTTCCTTTGCCTCGAATAGAGGAGACACTAGATGCGCTTAGTGGGGCTAAGTTGTTTAGTACATTAGATCTGGCAAGCGGTTATAATCAGGTTTCTGTAGCCCATCACGATAGGGAAAAGACAGCGTTTTGCACCCCCTTTGGGCTATTTGAGTTCAACCGTATGCCCTTTGGGCTGTGCAATGCGCCCAGCACCTTCCAATGGCTCATGGAACGTATTTTTGGGGATCAGAGCCTCCATGCCCTCTTATTATATCTGGACGATATTGTAATTTTCTCCAGTACTTTTGATCAACATCTTGAACGGTTGGAGATGGTATTGAGTCGGCTTCAAACCCAGAATTTGAAGGTAAAACTAAAAAAGTGCCAATTTTTCCAGACCGAGGTTGGCTATCTGGGTCATGTGATATCTGCGGCTGGGGTGTCAACTGACCCAGGTAAGATCCAGGCTGTTGTTGAATGGGGTAGACCTAACTCTGTCAAGGAGTTGCGGTCATTTCTCGGGTTCGCCTCATATTATCGTCGGTTTGTGGAAGGGTTTGCTGGACTAGCTGCTCCCCTGCATAAGTTAGTTGGTGCGCTACAGGGTTCTCAAAAGCGTGTCATATCCTTTAAGCAGGGTTCCTTTGCACAATACTGGAATGACGTATGTGAACAGTCATTTATTGACTTAAAGGAACGACTCATTCAAGCTCCTGTCTTGGGGGTATGCTGATTTTACCCTTCCTTTTATCCTGGAGACCGACGCAAGTCATTTAGGATTGGGGGCAGTGTTGTCACAAGACCGGGGGGGCTACGGAGACCTATTGCTTTTGCTAGTCGTGGGCTTCGGCCAAGTGAGAGGAACATGACTAACTACAGTGCAATGAAGTTGGAGCTCCTGGCCCTTAAGTGGGCAATGACAGAAAAGTTTAGAGAATATCTTCTCGGTAGTAAGGTGACTGTCTACACTGATAACAACCCTTTGCGTTACATTGACTCTGCAAAATTGGGGGCGGTTGAACATCGCTGGGTTTCCCAGCTTGCACTATTTAACTATGAGATCAAATATCGACCTGGCAGTGCAAACCGCAATGCAGATGCACTTTCCAGGCTGCCTTTGCCCTCTGTTGATCACTCTGAAATGGCATTATCAGGTATTACAGTCCCCAAATCAATTGTAATGCAGGAGAAACGGTCTGGATTGAGCCACCAGGTGTTGGAATCATCAACAGTGGATGCTGTTCCTGCCCGGAGTAAGGCTGATCTGAGAGCATTGCAGGCTGCAGATCCATGTATTAAGACCTTTATGCAATTTTGGTTGCAAGGGCAGCGTCCAGTAGTTGCTCAGTTGAAGAATATGCCAAGGGATGTTCGACAGTTGGTAAACCAGTGGCCCAGGTTGCGAGAATTAGATGGGGTGTTGTATAGAACAGTCCAGGTTCCTCCTAAAAAAAGAGTTGGTGTGGCAATTATTACTGCCTAAGGGGCTTCAAGTAGAGGTGCTTACTAGCCTCCATGACAACCATGGCCACCAGGGAGTAGAGCGCACCACAGACCTCATACGTCAGAGGTGTTATTGGCCTAATATGTGGCAAGATGTAAAGAAATGGTGCACTGAGTGTGAACGTTGTACTGTGGCCAAGGCTTCACAACCCAAGGTAAGAACATATTTGGGAAGCTTGTTAGCTAGTAGACCATTAGAAATCATTGCAATTGATTTTACAGTGTTGGACAGAGCGAGTAACGGGCAGGAAAATGTCCTTGTCGTAACAGATGTCTTTTCCAAGTTTACCCAAGCTTACGCCACACCTGATCAAAGGGCGAGTACTGTAGCTAAAATCCTGACAGAGAAATGGTTTTATGTGTATGGGGTGCCAGCAAGGATTCACTCCGACCAGGGGCGTAGTTTTGAGGGGGAATTGTTGAGGCGCTTGTGTGACCTTTATGGTGTTACTAAGAGTAGAACGACCCCATACCATCCTGAGGGTAATGGCCAATGCGAAAGATTTAATAGGACATTGCATGATTTGCTTCGTACCTTGCCCTCGGAACAGAAATGGAAGTGGCCGCAACTGTTGTCCCAGCTCCTCTTTGCATATAATACCACTGTGCACCAATCGACTCAACACTCCCCTTATGAGTTGATGTTTGGACAGAAGCCGAAATTGCCTGTCGACCATCTGCTAGGCCATAATGATGAACTAGAAGAGCGTACCCCTTCAGACTGGGTTGTTCAGCATCAAGAGTATTTGTCTTCCGTTTATGCCAGTGCCCGTAGCCACTTAGAGTCTGCAGCCGAGCGCCGTAGGGCTGCGTTTCCTGAGTCCATATCTATACTGCCCCCTGGCACGTTAGTACACTGTAGAAACCATTTTCATGGCCGTCACAAGATCCAGGATATCTGGAGTTCTACGGTGTTCGAAATTGTAACTTGCACTGATGAAGTGGGGACCTTGTATAGAATAAGACCACAGGGAAAAGGCGCCCCTATTAAGATAATGCATCGTTCAGAGCTTAAGTTGATTCCCCGAGGCGCAGAGAGGTCTGCTTCACCCACTAGGAGTGTTACTATTAGTCCATATAGAGATACGAGTACTGAGGAACCAGAAGTAAAAAGTCAGCCACAAGTGGCTGTTGTCTATACAAGAGCAGGTGCCCAAGTTGTTTCTAGCCCCCAGCTATTAGACCATCGTGGTAGCTTGGCACAATCTTCAAGGGACCATTCCCCTAGTAGAAGTATAAGAGAACCCATGAGAGTACAGTTTCATACCATTGAACATGAGCAGGAGTCTGATCTAGTGAGTAATGTAGATATTACGGTAGAGTACCCTGTAGACCAGTCAGTCGGTCAGCCAGAGGAGATGTGTCCCCCCATTAGACGCTCCACTCGTAGGACGGCAGGCCAACACCCAAATCCTTTTAATCTTCCCCAGTCTGTGGCACAGAATGGGTCTAGTGGTTTTGCAGAAGTTAGTTCCCTCACTACCACCTTTAGGCCTTGGCAGTAGGGATTACCTTTTGGGTGGTTCACCGGGACGGTGATTATTAAAGCAGGGGTGTATGTAGCCAGGTCAGTAGAGGGCGCTGCTGAGGGTATCAGTATAGGGTGTAAGTTCCCTTTAAATATGTCGCTTCCTGTTGGTTGGAATGGCTGCAGTGTTTGAATTGTTTGGCATGGTCGGTCGCTGGAAGAACAAGCTCTGGTAGGTTTATTTAAGAGAGGTTATGGTCTTAAGAATAGTGTTTTAATGCTCACTTGTGATGTTTTGTGATTGGTTTGACGTGTTGACCAAGAGCCAGCGATTTTGGGTGTTAGTGTTGTTTTAATTGGGCATGGGATGTTTGATCAATTCATTGTGTTTATGTAGTTGGTTTGTTTAGACGTGTGTTCTAAATACCTTAATGCTGAGAAGGTTTGACTGGATGAGTGGTGGACACTGGGTTACCATTGCAGTACACTGCACGTGAGTGTTTGCCCTTTTTCAAAGCAGGTTGTTTTATTGTCCGAAATGAGCGGTGAAATACATTTTTGTATGTATTAAAATAAATAAATACTTTTTTAGAGAAGTTTCCTTAAAGGCCCTCATATTGGCTGCTGAACGAGATGAGCAGTGGATATTAACGACGGTTGTACTTCCTGTGGCGTCTGAAATAAGAATTCGATCCATCCAGTGCAAATGACCACTGTTTTTCCCTACCTTGGTGTTTTTTTGTTTCTTTATAGGGTTATGGTATTGTAATCAGTTTTCTATTTATTTGTGACTTTGTTTGTTTGTTGGCCCAGAATTAATCCGTTGTATTTTCTTTATGGTTTATTTTGCGAACTTCAAGCTAAGTCAGTTTCAACAGCTCTTAATAGAGTAACTATGAGGGGAAGATACTCCTTTTGATTTATACACCAGTGTGGTGTGGAACGAGTTTGAGTGTGTTTTTGTGCACGTAGTGTGCGGTGCAGAAAGTTTGTAATTTCTTTTGGGGTTTATTGTATCTATCTATTTTTTTGTGTATATTTTCTTTTTGAGGTATTGTTACCCAACATAATCTAGTGTACTGACATCCTGTATTACTAAATGTGGTTAGCTTGTGAAGGAAATCAAATGAGACCAGAATCCATGTATTTAATAAAAGTGATGTTTTAATTCTCATAGCAGTTTGGCCTTAAGCTTATCCATTTAATTGGATAGCCGAGCGGGGAAACCCTTGAGTGATTGGGGATCTCCTACCCCAGTAAAATTGGAGTGGCGTAGTCAAGAGCAATCAAACACCTTTGTAGCCTTGTCACACCTCTTTTTGTTCCGCAGAGACCTCCTTCTCAGATTGTCCGCCATTACAGTCTTCTGCGTTTCGCTACACAGTCTTTGGGATTTGCAAACACAGACGTTCCTATTCTTCTTAAGTAGCGTATAAACCATTATTAATCAATCAATAACAATCGGTATATATCTCTTGTTGGTATTTAGATGTTGTTTTTTTTTCGCTGTCGCCGTCTGTCTGTCAAATGGATGGGTGTGGTTCAGAAACAGTCAACCAGAATAATAGCAAGCGAAATCTAATTTTGCCGGAATCTTCAACATTATGAAGACCTTATTAATTTTTCTTCAGATTTGTCTTCTAATGTGCGGTAAGTGTGCGATTTCATGTTTTCAAAAAAAGTTTCAGTTTTACTTTGACGTCGAAAACAGTTGTGTTCAGCAGATGTTCTTAAACTTAATTTAATTACTAACAAATATCACATCCCATCACGTACAGACGAATTTGGACATGCTCTCTTACATTATTTGGAAGAGAAGAGGCGGAAGTACATTTTTTTTCAGATAAAAAAAAAAAAAAAAAAGATAAGCATGAGGTATTTTTTTCAGGGTGTCTTAAAAAGTATTAAAAGTTGATTGATAAATTTGGAGAAAATAAAGGCCCTTAAAAAGTCTTAAATGTAATTTTCCAAGTTTTTAAATTTTGTAACACCTTTTCATTATGTGTATTTGTCCGAATAGTAGGGTTCTGTGTGGTTTATAGATGTCATCTGTTACGGACTGACTGCACTGCTGCGTGATTGCGCGCTCCCGCTCCGCTGAATTTCTGGCCATTACCGCCCGCACCCGTCCGCTCCCGCTAATATTGCATATAATTTTTCACGCATCAGGGAGCCACTATCAATATTTTGGGTATTTACATCATTTAATAATTGAGCGCTAGCTGTGGCAGTTCACTTCCACTTTCGATTTCGCGGTCGCGCGCGCACTGTGTGAAGGGAGCACATCTTATGATATAAGATACTTATCAATGAGCTCAGAATCTGTTGAGGATCAAATCCTCCAACATCTTGTCAGTCATCTCTTCTTACTCTCGACTCGTGATCAGTCAAATCTGACTCCTGCAGCTTGTGTTGAATGCAGGGTTGTTCGCTTGGGCTGCTTTTAAACTGTTGCCATTGGTTTCGTTGTTTTTCCCTGTGGGTTAAAGGTTTGAAATATTGCATAAATTACATTTGACTGGAATGTATTTTTACTCAAACATTTTGATTCTACATGTGCTAAATGTTTTAGGGCTGCTAGAAGGAAGCCTTTGAGCTGTGTTTATGCTCAATGTGATAACAGTGACTGTAAAATATGTATTTTAGGGATGGAAGTGACATATTTTTTTTGTCACTTATGTCACTTTTAACTTTTATATTTGATATTTGGTACATGGTCATTACGCTACTTTGGGGCCGTCTTTAAAAATATTTTGGTTTGCAGTAACAGTAGTGTAAAAAAAAAAGGGTCGGGACTCGGTAGGTCGGTCTATATTTTTTTTTTGTTTTTTGTTTTTTTCAAGTTTCAGTGTAAAAAAAAAAAAAGTAAATTTTGGTGATAGTGATGACGTAGGTATGAATTTAAACAAATTAGCATATCGTGACGTCATTGACTGGGTCTTCAAACCGTGCCTTCGGGCGCATAATTGCAAACCTCATTTTGATTCAGGCTATATAGACCACAAGCAAATTTAAATCTTTATCAAAAACATGTTTATTGCATGAATTTCAGGTGAGAAGAAAAAAAAATGAGGTACTGTTTTACTTGCATCCACCGCTAGGTGTCAATGCAACCTACAAATGAGAGACCATTTACTTTGCTTTCTTGGGTTGACACTTTTTTTGAAAAAAATCCTGTTTGATTAATCGATTGTAAAATCGATTTTGCATGTCTAAATAAGTTTTATACGGCAAATAACACCAAATATAGGTAAATCCACGGACAACAGACAGGAGGAATGTAAAGAATCAATATATTGGTAAAGACCAATATAGGGCTGTAGCTATCGAATAATTTAGTAATCGAGTATTCTACCAAAAATTCCATCGATTAATCGAGTAATCGGATAAAATGTGTTTTTGCTTAATTAAAGTGCAATATTAATTATGCAAGAGAAAATAAGATTCCTGGGTCTCTTAAAATGAACAACTAAGTTTCCTTTTTTTAGAAAAAAATTTAATAAAAATAATTTAAATGCATAGAATGCAATGCATACATCAAAAATAAACATTTAATTATTACCCATTGTTTCTCTGTCTGTACTTGTACTTTGAACAATGACAATAACAATTTACGTTTGCCCGCGCCCTCAAATCAAAACACTGGTGACTCCTTGCAGTATGCGATGTCGCACGCACGCAGCGCTTGTGTCTCCTTGATAAAAAATAATAAAAAAAATAATAGAGATTTAAAATAAATTAAAAGAGGCTTCGAGGCAGAGGAATTTGCCTCGATCATTTTTTGTAATCTAGTTATTGGAGTTACTCGAGGAATCGTTTCAGCCCTAGACCAATATTTCTGATGATTTATTGGCATGAAGTTATGTGCACAATGACAAACAGGAGTGCAACATTTTCGAAAAACAATAACCAGAGTGGACTGCTACACTGTCAGAAATAGGGGTACAGAAGGAGTCCATTTCTGTCCCCCAAGGTACAATCTACACTAACGTACCCCATAGGGCTTATTATTGGACCTCAAGGTACATGTATGTACCTTTTCGAGGGTCAAAAAGGTACATATATGTTCCCAAACATTAAAAGGTACATATATGTACCGTTTCTTTTAAAGGTTAAGGTACAATTTGTAGAGCCAGCCCTGATTGGCTGCTTGAGTCTCAATTTAAAAGAACGTCCGATTTCTTCTGTTTCTTTCTTTTGGCGGAGACGAAGTCATAGCACGGTAACGCATGGTTCTTACCAGATTGGGTAGTCCAGGTGCCAAAGAGTAAAAGTCCTGCCATATTTTTGTTCCACCCATGAACTCACCAGCTGATTTCACCAGAGGAGGAACCAAGTCATTCCTTCCAAGTCACAAACGAGTCTTGAGTCAAATCCCAAGTCCTCAAAGAGTTAAAGTTAATGAGATAATTAAAGGCAGGGTAGGTAAGAAATTTATAAACAACTTTCTTCCAAATTTGTTTAAACTTTCTATTTATATCAATGCATAATTAAAATGTAAGTACTCTGATAAAAAGAGTATAAAAATCGAGTGACTCTAGACCGTTTAATCTGTATTAAACACAGCTCATTATTTCCTTTCGGCACGAAACATAGGATTGGCTTAGGCGACTGTCACTCTCTCGCAACCATGGCAACCACCCTTTTGCCACACATGACCTGCCCACTTGCGTACGCACGTTTGATTTGAGGAATTCAAGAGGCACGGATCCTAGGAATACCAAAACAATGGCAGAGAAACAGCAAGCAAAATTCACTGTACCGGCCTATGCAGTTAGTGAAGGCAAACCAGGCAAAAAAAAAGGAAGACAGTAACAGTACAAGAAAAGGCAATGAACAAAAAGTCTTTGGATAAACAAAGAAATAAAACGCGAGTTAATATCGGCGTGCCTTTCCAGCGATGGCGAGAACTGAGGGAACTCAAGTGCTCCTTGCCCTGCACTTCGACCACCCCGTCCTCGGCCTCTACTTCCTCGGACCCCTAGTTGCACGGCCTCTGGCACGACCTCCTCTGCTTCGCCCTCGACCCCGGACCTGTCCTCGAGCTGACGATGCGGTACTTGTCTCTGGAGTGTAGTCCTCATCTTTCATCATGGAAACTCTTACATGCAGAACAACGTATATGTTATGAATCTTACACGAAATTCATCTTCATCACAGTGTAAATGATGGTAATGGAAAAACGTGTATCATGCAACCTGTTTTTAGCTTTGCCTTATAGATAACTAGCTCGTTAGCGATTCAAAAAATATATATTTTAAACTTTACCAATATCAATATGCTAGCTTGATAGTGAGTACTAAAATACATCTTGTTTGTTTATCTTCATAATTATAAAGTTATTTTTATTACATGTGATTCTGACATGATTTCACTACATGCACTGTGCTCCTTCCTCTCCGCTCGTCTCAGGTAAATAATGCGTCTTCCAGCTCAGTGGTCGGAGTCGCGCGTTCATGTGTTTTGGGGGCGTGGCTTTGGAAGGCGCCCAGAAGGGAGGGGGTGGTGTGAATGGAAATAATGAGCTGTCTTTAAAACAGTCGTTAGAGGTCTACAGACACTCGATTTTTATACTTTCTTTTTCAGAGTACTTACATTTTAATTATGTATTGATATATAAATAAAGTTTAAACACATTTGGAAAAAAAGTTTTTTATACATGTTTTACCTACCCTGCCTTTAAGTGAAGCAATATAAATTATACATCAAAATAACTCTCATTAAGTCATAACACAATATAGATTTTATTGCAATATATTGTGCAGCCCTTTGATTATATAAAATATTAATTTATTATTTAACATTAAATAAACATTCTATTTAAAAAAAAACTGAATATTACATTAACTTACATTTTAAGACTTAAAGCACAGATTTAAGGCTTATAATTGCTTATAATGATAATGTTAACATTTAATTTGTTTAATATTCATCACTGTTTTAATGTTTCTATGTTTCTGTTTAATGTTTCTACGTTTCTATGCCCTAATACATGACAATAATCACTCAAATACACAAACACGTTACTTGCATGTGTAAATGAAAAAATAAGAAGTAATAAGATCCTGACAGTTTTGAATGCAAGAGTTGTCAATCCAATCCAAGTTTGCTGCCTCTGTAAACAGTCCCTAATTAGACTGTACTACTGTATTTTTTTTCAGATACATATCCCTTTCCATTATACCCACCCACCATACCCTTTAATAAGTCAATTTGTGTTAATATTAGACAATTTGTGTTTATATTAGACAAGACTAACCTCTGTTGCTATATGTTTGCTGACATTATGGTAACAATTTATTTTGATAGTCCGCTTTAGATATTCTACTAGCAGTAAGTATCTTTGCAACTACATGTCAACTAGTGGTTAGTAAAGTATTAGTAGACTGTCTGCTTAATATTTTCTAACACTTTCTTTGTCAACTTATTGTAAACTTATACTAAGCCTAAACCTACCCCTAACACTAAGACTAAACCTACCCTAACAGTCTACTCTGAGAGCTAGTAGACATGTAGTTGCAAATTTCTGAGATTTAGTTGATATGTAGTTACAAAGTTACTTATAGTGGACTATCGAAATAAAGTGTAACCAACATTATCAGCACAGAGTTCTGTGAGTCTAATCTCTGAGAAACTGTTTCTGTTTGTTCTGCAGGAGTGTTTTATGCTGATGCAGATGAAGTGAAGACAGTGATGGAGGGAGATTCTGTCACTCTGAACCTTGATCTCAGTCAAATACAGGGATTTATTGAGATACTGTGGAGGTTTGGAGAGAAAGGTTCCACCATCGCTCAAACTGATGGAAATGATATCTTATATAAAGATGTTAAGGGATTCAAAGACAGACTTCAGCTGGATCAGACTGGATCTCTCACCATCACAAACGTCAGAATCAATCACTCTGGACTTTATAAAGCAGAAATCAACCACAACACTGGAACCTTAAATCAGAAATTCAGTGTAACTGTCTATGGTGAGAAAATAATTATTTTTTAATTAGATTAAATAAGACATTTTCACTTACCGGTTGAAGCAGGGATGAGGTAAATGATATAATTGCAGCAGTACAAAGTTTTTATTAAACACAGAGCCAGTAAACACTCGAATAGGGTAATGCAATGAGAGCAGACTAAGAACTGACAGAAACACAGAGCTTTAATACACAACCAGTCCAATAACTGAAATGAGACACAGGTCACACAACTCTATTAATCAGAGCCAAACTGTATAAAACACTGAACACAGACAGAGGAAACTGATCTAGAAACAGTGAAAACCAAATCACAATCAAACACAAACACAGAAGAAAAGTTCATACAAACATATGACTAGATATTTTTAGTTAATATTGAAATTATTCAAAGCAAGATCAATTATTGTATAGAATTACAAATAGTAATTCTATCTGTTGAACAGACAAGTGCAGTGATTCATAGTGAAATGTTCCTGTGCTGTTACATGAAATAAAACGACTCATTAAAATAACTTGTTCATCTCAAACAGAATACTTTTATTAATCTACATATGCCTTGTTTTGACAAACCTTCATCTACAGTGAAGACAGACAGCAGCTTTGTTTAACTCAAGCTCAATCAACACATGTAATGTGTTAATGCTTCTTTCTGAAGTCCGTTTTCATCAAAATGGACAAAATAAGGTGTGACAATATAAGTCCATCAGTTTGTTTGCATCCCTGAGTGTGTGAGCGCGTCAGAGAGTGTTTCTGCTTCCTGTCATCAATCTTAGTATTGGTCTGTGCTGTTCATTAACTTTATTGTGCACCTGTGTATTTGCCCCTCTTTCACTTATATGGAGAAAACTGAATCAACAAATGCACACATACATGTGTGTATATGTTTTAAATAATTAATTAATAAATAAATAATTATGCATTTAAGAGAAAATTAAATACAGTACTTAAATTAGATTTATACCATAAACAACGTAATATATGACTCATGAATGCCTTGTATAGTAACATAATATGTAACTGACTGTAAAACTTCATATTTTAGTTCCAAGTTTAATCTCTGTCTCTGAATATATTCCCTACAGAGTCTCCATCTGTTATTGCTGCTGGTGAAGCTGAATCGAAGAGTGTGTCAGTGAAGGAGGGAGATCCTGTCACTCTTCATGTTCCTCAAATACGAGGAGATGAGCTGATAGTGTGGAGGTTTGGAGATGAAGGAAAACTCATAGCTAAAGCTGATATAGAGACCAAGAGCTCATCATTATATGATGAAACTGATGAGAGATTCAGAGACAGACTGAAGCTGGATCAGACTGGATCTCTGACCATCACAAACACCAGAACCACAGACTCTGGAGAATATAAAGTGAAGATCAGCAGCAACAAACAGACTTCATACAAGAGATTCATTGTTACTGTCAGTGAGTAACTCAAGAATGATTGTAATGATTGTTTATCAGCTCTCTGTGAATAATTGTGTTAGCTTAAACTGTTTCTCTCTTACATTACTGACACCTGAATATATCTGTAATAAATATTGATTATTGTTAGACTTATAATGATAATATTAACATTTAATTAGTTTAATCTTCATCATTGTTTTAATGTTTATATGAAATTATCACAATCATAAATATTAAGATCAATTAACCAAATACACACTTAGATTAGATAGTGCTGATGTTTGTAGTGTTAGTTATAGTTCAGACACACATTCACACTAATGTCTGTCTCTCTTTATCAGTTCCAGATTCAGGTTTCTCTGGAGCTGCTGTAACAGGGATTGTTATTGGTGTTCTGCTGCTGGCTGTAGCTGTAGCTGGTGTGATGTACTACTACCGTCGCCCCATTACCACTAATCTACCAAACCAAACATGTAAGTATTACAGCTGATACAGCAAGAGAGAAAACATTGAGATTTATTGTGGTTCAGTAGAGTTTAAATAAATAGGATGATTTTTCAGTCAACATTTCTGATTTTTTTCAAATTCTTGTGTCTGCTTGTAATTGATGCTGTAATTAATGTAGTGTGTGATTGAGCAGAATTACATAAATACACTAATTACTGAATCAGTCTCTTTAAAATGCTGAATTCAAGATGTTTTTGATGATCTGTATTGTGGTTCAGTAGAGTTTAAATGTATAATATGATTTTTCAGTCAACATTTCTACTTGAACCATAAGTTTTGCTTGTAATTGATACAAAAATTAATGAAGTGTGTGATTGTCCAGTATTGAGCTGAATTACATCAATCTCTGTCTGTTTAAAATGCCTAATTTCAGATGTTTTTGATGATGTTTGTGTTTATGTAGTTTTGTTCTCTATTGAGGGTTGAGAAATTTAACAGAAACTAACCTAAAATCATAGTCCTGCTGTCCTTCTGTCTTTCATTTTGAGTTTTATCAGGGCTGAGTCTTTTATAGCATCTCACAGATGTGTTTGTGTTTGTATCGTGTTTGGCTTCATTCACTTTGTTCATTTAAACTTCACAGACTATTAATACAGAAACTCTCAACTGAAAACCAAGTAAATGATATGGAGAGAGTGTTTGTACATCTGCTGTAAATGACACTCATGTTTATAATTCAGCAAATATATCTGAACATATCTGGTCAGTTAGTGTTGTTTATTTATTCTTTTAAAGGGATAGTTTACTCTAAAATATGAATTATGTCATCATTTACTCACTTCTATGTCATTGCAAATGCATGTGACTATTTCTTCTGTCAAATACAAGATATTTGGATAAACATTATGGAGCTCTTTTTCTATACAAACAATTTTAAAGCTGCAGTCCCTAAATTTTTCTGGTAAAGAATTATCCGAAATCAATATTTGAGCAAGAAGTACATAACTAGACAGGATTAAAAACTATTGCCTTACTTTAGCCTCTTTTTACAGCGGTTAGCTTATAATAATGTTTTCTAATCTGATTGGTAAGGGTAGGTTTTCGGGGGAAATTTGTCACGTCTGTAAACATGAAGTTGTCCCGGCTTCTAGACTATCCCATGTGAGGATCCTGCAGGTTACGGATCATTTATAGTCTTTTCTCACAGCAGCTGAAATAAATACATGTATCATTTTGATGGTGGGTCGTAATCCAGAAAGGATTTTGTGTTTATGAAACTAAAACATTAAATTATATTCCAGATTTAAATGTGCTTCTGATTACAGATAGCCTGGGTTTACACAAGATGTGTATTTTAAAGATAACCAGTTCGAAGAGAGCTTAGGTTGCTGTATGGGATCAAATAATTTCTTAAAATGAAATTCAAGTTGTATGACAACTAGAGATTAGACTGTGCAGAAATTGAAATCTACAAGCTAATACACACTATACTCATAGTCACGCAATGCTGATGTTGTTAACATGAATAATTTGAGAATAAAGTATAACAATAATAATAATTTGCATAGTTTGATGTGATATGAGCTAACAGATCGTTACACTTAATCACCATTGATAGCATGATTTATTTTGATGCATTTTTCCACAGTTGGACAGCACAAATGTGGCAGACTTTTTACTCGTTCAGATGAAAATATATGGTGAAAAGTCTTATTTGGGTCATATATTCCAAAACGTAGTCTAAAATCTGTGTTTACTAAGCACAAGATTCACACCTGTGTGATGATTGACTCCCACACACACACATACTCCTCAAAAGATAAGATTAATCCATGCTGGAGCAGTGCCAGAGCACAACCCACACAAGGAAGATAATTCTGCAAACAGCTGCTATTGCAGGATTTCAAACAGAGGCAGAACTTACAGACTGAAGCTTTAAGTCAGTGTTTCTCAAACTTTTTCAGCCCAAGGACCACTTTATCTTCCATTTTTTTTCTGAGGACCACCTAACAGAATCCCACTCTAACACGCCCCCAAAAACCAACAAAATAGGAAGGATAAGCTAAATTTAAGTTTAATACGCGACTTTTTCAAGTCAAAAACTAATTATTCAAACACAAATGCAATGATATGTTCAGAAATCATTATATTAATTTGTATTTAATTTGAAAAGGTAAATGCGAAATGAGTTGCTGCTTAATATGAACAACAAACTGCACATGTGAAAAAAAAACTGCAATTAAACATACTGTAACAGCCTAGGTCCCACTTAATGCCATTCCAAAGAGCCATTAGTTTAAAACTGAGGTGGTGGTTATAGTAAGTATATGGTTGTAACTATTGGTAACAATAAAATGCTGGAAAGAATGTTCCCCTTAATGTCCAATATCACTGAAATTACTGGGATTTTACACATGAAACAAAAACTAGTACATTACAAAACTAATAGATCTGTAGATTTTAGATTTTGAGATTTCCATATAAAACTTAACGTGAATATTAATGAGATGGGTGGTGCTGCTTATCACACATCAGTTTCTGAATGTCTGTCTCCAAAGAGGAGAGTTTTAGATCATCTTTTCACGGACCACTAGGGGGCGATGGCGGACCACTAGTGGTCCGCGGACCACACTTTAAGAATTACTGCTTTAAGTATTATTACGTGTCATCTGTCATAAAAGTATCATATGATTTGTTTACTATATTAACAGTCTTCCCAGGTCATTTGATGGTTTGTGTGTGAACAGATAGAAATCTGAGTAATTATTCACTGATCATCTTCCTGTTCACTAGAGCTCTTAAATTCAAGACAAAAGGTATTTTGGCTACAAACATGACCGGGGGAATAAGTTGACTGAATGTTGAACTTGACACACGTGTTTGAGAATGAAAAATAATATTTGAGAATTACAGCAGAGAGTTTCAGGAAACAAACACTTAAACTGCACATAAAGCTGTTGTATGAGTTCAGAACACTTACAGCACATGAATTCATTTTCTGGTGTCTTTAATATCATTTGTGAAGGTCATTATAAACTCTCATTACATGGAAAAGAGCTGCTTGAAGATTCTTCAACATCTGCTCATTCATTAGATGAACGAGGGCGAGTAAATAACAGAATGTGTCTGAAATCGTTCACTCGTTCACTAATCCCTATATAGTGTATGACAGTTGAGTTCACTATATCAGAAAGGAGTGAACAAATAAGTGAACGTATTCAGACAGTGACGTATGCACTGTGTGTGAGACTTGGTGCTGTTGCAAAAACATCGTCATGTGTACTTTTGTATTACATGTACCTTATCTTAGAAAATAATATTAATAGCAATAATACTCAAAATGATTTTATATTGCAGTTATACATACCTCCTCGTCAGCTTTGTGGTTTTATCAATGGTATATAATAATTTTTTTGTAATGCTTTTATGTTCATAATCATTAAATGCTATTAAAATACTGAGCACAAAAATAAACACGTTCATAATTATGTATTTATTTTTAGTATCTTGACACTCGCTCAAGCAGCGTTTCAAGATGATTGTAGAGCGTCCTCAGGCGACCGTTAATGTTACATCAGAATGAATACGCTACTGTGATTAACGAACATTTTTAAATTATCATAAAATTATCATCATTTGTGTAAGTTAACAACGATGCCACCTCAGTAAATTAGTCAAATATTAAACTGAGTTACTGTCTGCATAACATATTTTAATATAAATAATGTATGAAAAAACATTAAAACAGAAATAATAAAGATGTAAAAGTCATCTCTCATTCAAACTCCCGCTCTCGCTTCCAGCTCTCCGGTTCTCTGCAATGGATTCTGGGAAATAGTGCTTCAGCGAGTGTACATCGGTTGTAGACTCGAAATCAGAATGAATTGTGGGAAAAAAGTAGTGGACGAATGTAGGGACTGAAGTCGTTCACTCAGAATTCGGACAGCAATACAAAATGGCTGACACCCCATATAGTGCACTATACAGTGGATAGGGAGCGGTTTCGGACACAGCAAATGTTATATTTAGTTATATGATAATGAAAAATATGTATATTAATATTTTTCCGAATGAACAGTTTAAAAACAAGTTTGTTCCTTTTGACTAAAACCTGATTTTTTCAGTGGAAAATATTTTATTAACCAGTTAATACATGTAAACACATGCAACATTATTGCAAATTGTTACAGATCTTTAGTAAAAGTCGTCCTGAAGATGAAATGATTATTAGACGCACACATGAAGAATCACACAGTATCCTCTCAGTCATTAAATGATACTGACATGTTCATCTGCAAACTCAATAATAATCTTCTCTTTTCTGTGTTTCTTTGTGCTGCTGTCAGGGTCAGTGCCGCAGGGAGATTATATCACTCTAAACCCTGAAACTGAAATACAGAGAGGAGATGAGATACAGTGGCTATTTGGAGATGAAGACACTCTCATCGCTGAAATCAAAGGAGAGAACAGAGTGATGAAGACATATGACGGTCCTGATGAGAGATTCATGAACAAACTGAAGCAGGGCGAGATGGCTGGATCACTGACCATCAAGTTCATCTTCACTAAACAGTCTGGACTCTACACTCTGAAGATCAGAAGAGGAAGAGAAACCTTATACAAAAGATTCATTGTTTCTGTCAGAGGTGAGTCACTCCAATCAGTTTAATAATGATCACATTCTTCCTCATTCATTCATTTATTTCTGAAGTGAATTCAGCTCAAACTGCTTAATGTTTAGAGAGTAATGTCAGTGAGAGCTGTATTTAATGTTAAAAAATACAGAACTTCATTTTCAGCTCACACTCTTCACACAGCAGTGTAAAGATCATCACTGATAAAACAGCGTCTGCATGATCTGTGTAGAAATCTTAAACTCTGTTGTTCACATGCACACACACTTGTTCTAATCACATCTGTGTGTTTCTGTCCTTCTATGAACCGTTCTCACACATGAAGAGAGGGAGATAACAGAGACGGAGGGAGAATCTGTTACTCTAAAACCTGCTATAGAAATAAAGAAAGATGATTTGATTCGGTGGCTGTTTGGAGATAGAGTGCAGCAGACTCTCATAGCTGAATTCAATGGAAAGACCGGAGAGATCTTTACATATGCTGATGTTGCTGATGAGAGATTCAGAGACAGACTGGAGCTGAACAAGACGACTGGATCTCTGACCATCAAGAACACAAGTACTAAACACTCTGGAGTCTATAAACTAGAGATCAGATCCAGCAGTGGGGTTACAGAACAGACAATCACTGTCACTGTCAAACGTGAGTAGCTCAAGTCAGTGTAATAATGATCACAGATCTTCACTGGCAGTTATTCCTCACAATTCTGTTCTTCTGCAGATAATTCAGATCAAACTGCTTAATGTTCAGACTTCATTCAGAGTTTGTTCTGTAGATTATTTCATTCAGTTTTAAAATCTCCCATTAAACTACACTGAAACACTGTTCTGCTGCTGCCACAAAAACTACTTCCTTAAGCTTTTACGTATATCAGTACTCTGTATAAAGTTCTCTTTGATTTATGGTTTTGTCTTGGAGTTATCAAATCTGAAGCCGAGACGGTAATATAAAGTTTCTGTTTAAGAAAACAGCAAAATGTCTTGATTTCAGACTGATAAAACAGCACCTGAATGATCATGATCTAGACATTTCAAATTCTGATATTCACATGTACACACATGATCTAAAGACAAATTTGTCTTTGTTTTTCTCTGTTTCTGTTTCTGTGTGCTGCTGTGACAGATAAAGTGGATTTGAAATTACTGAACAAGGGAGATTCTGTCACACTAAACCCTGAAACTGAAATACAGAGAGATGATCTGATCCTGTGGATGTTTGGAGATCAAGACATTCTCATCGCTCAGATCAGAGGAGGAACAGTAGAGACGTATGATGATGTTAATGAGAGATTCAGAGACAGACTGAAGCTGGACAAGACTGGATCACTGACCATCACAGAGATTAAAGCTGAACACACTGGACGCTATAAACTACAGATCATCAGGAGCAGAGAGATCTTGTGCAAGAAATTCAAGGTTTCAATAAAAGGTAAGTAAATGTTTTTACGTTTATTTTGTAAATTGTACACAAGTGTAAGAGTAATGTACTGAATGAACACTGAACTTAACAATCAAAGGTGCTCATTATAGTGTGTGACTAATTTGACATTCATTTAGTATTTTTCTCAATTTATCCAATCTGTTCAAAATTTTGACTTCATGCAGATTATTAATACACCAGTTAAGAATATATTATATATTGAATATATTGAATATTTCTCATGTCATTATTGTAATGCTGAGAGTGCATTAACATGAGAGCACATGCAGGTAATGTGTGAGTGCAGTTCTCTCAGATATACAGTGTGTGTGTGTGTGTGTGTGTGTGTGTGTGTGTGTGTGTTATTAATTGGCTCGGCTCTCGCTCTGATATTGTGTGTGCTCAAACATTATCCCTTGCAATATATTGTTGTTAGAAGCTGTCAGCCATCAGACTTTGATTTACCAGTGAAATAACATAAGTGTATCTTTTAACTGAAAATAAATTAAGATTAGATTAGATTAGATTCAACTTCTTTGTCACTGCACATGTAAGGTACAAGGCAACAAAATGCAGTTAGCATCTAACCAGAAGTGCAATAAGCAGTAAGTACAGAATATACAAGGTCTACAATATGTACAATAAATTTACAGATAAGTATTATGGACATAATAATAATATAGTTGATATATATATATAATAATAATGTGCAAATGGATTACTCAGTGTTTCTGGATGAACAGACAGTAGTGCAAGTAATAAGTCTACTGTTTACTGTTTTTTGCTTGTTGTAAATAAATAAATCGGTCAGATGTAGTGATGAAGTGGGGGAGGAGTCTGTGTGTATGGTGTGGGAATCTGCTGGTCCTTGTCCGGAGGCTCCTGAAGCGCCTCCCGGAGGTCCGGAGGTTTAACAGTCTATGGTCAGTGTGAGAGGAGTCCTTAAGATTGCTGCGAGCTCAGCGTAGACAGCGTTTCCTCTGGATGTCCTCAATAACAGGAAGTGGTGTCCCTGTTGGCTCCTTAATTTAATAAATTAAAGAGCCATTATTGTATTTCAAATATACAAATTTCATGATAGGAACTTCAATCTTAGTCAGCCAGTTTTGTAGTTATTTTTACTATTTAATAGTTATTATTTGAGTTAAGTGCTTATATAGTTCTACAATAAAAGTGTATCAGTGTATGTTGCATCTTTATACCTTTTGTGAGCGATGTGTCTTATTGTGCCTTGGGCACCAAATAAGCCAGAGCCATTACTACATTTACATGTGTATATATACACACACACACACACACACACACACACAAACACACACCCTTAATGAAACTTTACTGATATTATAATCTCCTCGTTTCTCTGTTTCTATGTGCTGCTGTGACATGAAGAGAGGGATGTGGAAGTGACTGCGGGAGAACCTGTACATCTAAAGACTGATCTTACTGAAATACACACAGATGATGAGATAGAGTGGATGTTTGGTGATAAAAACTCTCTCATCGCTGAAATCAAAGGAGGGACTGTAGAGACACATGATGGTCCTGATCAGAGATTCAGAGACAGACTGGAGCTGAACAAGAAGACTGGAGATCTGACCATCAAGAACTCTACAGATGAACATACTGGATGTTATAAACTGAAGATCAGCAGCAGTAAAGGGTACACAAACAGGACATACATTGTTAAAATCAGAGGTGAGTATCTCCAGTAAATGAAATAATAATCACATTTCTTCCTCATAGATTCAGATTTTTTTCTTCAGGTGATTCAGATCAAACCGATTAATGTTCAAACTTCATTCAGAGTTTGTTCTGTAGTTAATTCTTAAAAATCTATTATTAAAGATTAAAACTGATTAAAGTTGCTGCCTCACCACAATGAGTATTTCATTCAGCTTTTATTGCTGGGCGCTATATCGGTATGAAAGTTATTATAATACCGTGGATACCTTTATATATTCATGAATTCAAATTTTGCATTTATATAGTTTGGTTCAATTTGTTACGTTTTGCAAATTTTAACACAAACTACGATGAAGAGTCGAGGCTGAACGGTTTTGTCTCCTGTGTCCAAGGCATTAGTAATCAAACACAGAGCATCGTAACAGACCAAACTAATAGAGCGAAGATCACCTGCTCCAGTGATTCCCAAACTGAGGGATCGTGTACAGTCAGCAGATCATTTTTGCAAAAGAAATCTCTGCAGGTGATAAAGACTACACTGTATAACGGTCCCCATTATCATGCAGCCACTTGCCTGATAAATAAATAATTGAGTGCAAAATATTAATTTGACACATTTTAATTAGCTCAACATGACTCACAGTTCATGCTTGAGCGCTCGGTTATCAGTTGTGGTTATAACAGACCACTAGATGGATTGAAGAATCATAGTTATATTGAGTTAAATAACACTGACACAAAAGACCATTTTAATATTCATAAGAGAATCGTGAAAAATAGTTCGCTCAAAAATATCAAGCAGAACAACTGGTTACAACATTGATAATAATCTGAAAATATTACTGAGCAGCAAATCATCATATTAGACTGATTTCTGAAGATCATGTGACACTGAAGACTGGAGAAATGATGCTGAAAATTCAGCTTTGATCACAGGAATACAGTAGCCGGTGTGTTAAAACAATCATAGATCATTTAAACGGACAATATTTCACAATATTACAGTGTTTACTGTATTTTTACTAAATAAATGTAGCTTTGGTGAGCATATAATCAACAATTTCTGACAGCTGCACAATGGCCAAAAAACAATGACACAATAAAAATACTTTTCATGTCTCTGTCCAATCCCTTAATTTTTCTAGTTATATGAGGTTAAAATATTTTTTTTTTACTGTTATTTTTTTCTTATATTGCAATATAATATTGATATCACCTGGACAGTGTAAAATATTGTGATATGAATTGTAGCTCATATCACCCACCCATAACACTGTAAATAACACAGAAATGTGTATTAGGTTCTTCTCCTCATACACAGCAAACTGTCTTTGTTTTGAACTGATGAAACTGTATCTGAATGATGTTTCTGTCTCATTCTGATCTCTGTTGTTCACTTGAACACACTTGATCTAATGGATGTCTTTGTGTTTCTCTGTTTCTATGTGCTGCTGTCACATGAAGAGAGGATTGTGGTAGTGACTGTGGGAGAACCTGTCCATCTAAAGACTGATCTTACTGAAATACAGAGAGATGATGAGATAGAGTGGAGGTTTGGAAAAGAAAACTCTCTCATCGCTGAAATCAAAGGAGGGACTGTAGAGACACATGATGTTCCTGATGGGATATTCAGAGACAGACTGGAGCTGAACAAGAAGACTGGAGATCTGACCATCAAGAACTCTACAGATGAACATGCTGGAGATTATAGACTGAAGATGCGCAGCAGTAAAGGAAACACAAACATGAGATTCATTGTTATTGTCAGAGGTGAGTCTCTCCAGTCAGTGTAATAATGATCACATTCTTCCTCATAGATTCAGATATTTTTCTGCAGGTAATTCAGATCAAAACTGATTAATGTTCAGACTTCATTCAGAGTTTCTGTAGATAATTTCATTCTTAAAAATCTATTATTAAAGATTAAAACTGATTAAAGTTGCTGCTTCACCTCAATGAGTATTTCATTCAGCTTTTATTTCTATCAACCCTTTGTAAATAACACAGAAATGTGTATTAGATTCCTCTCTGACTTTACAACACTATCATGATCTGATGTGTGATTTGGCTTCATGCAGTTTATTCAGATTTCAAGCAAATGACTGTAAGTGAATTAAAGAGTGATTGTCCTGAGAGAAATGACCTTCTGTTGAATCTTTTCATGCTACAAACATCCAAGATGCAGTCTAAATAACCCAAGTAAACTTTTACATTTCAAATTGCATATTCTAGTAGACACACGAGTTCATAAATATAATAAATGTTCATTTGTGAGAAAAGTGCTTAAACTAAATTTAACTCATCAAATGAACAAAATGTGCTTCTGACAATCTGTGTTAAATGATTTCTTAAATTGTAAATGTTTGACGTTAGTTTTGATGTCTCATGGAGAAATCCAGATCAGTGCATCTTCTGTTTTTAATACATCATGATCTCTATATTTCCTTCAGATTCCAGAGAAGAGCGAGAGAATGAATCAGTGACTGTAGAGATGGTGAAGAAACCGCTGTTGAATAGAGATGATCTGAATGTTGTGAATGAGGAGGTGAGGACGAGTTCACTTTAACAACATAAGACCCGCCCACAAGTGTCAATCACTCTTGACATCATCATCATTCAGCTCCAGCTTCAACACAAACATGTTTCTGATTTATGATCCTCTAGAATCCGTCCAGTGAAAGTCAGATATAAATCCGTGTTGAGCTGGTAAACTTGTATGTACAAAGCTTCTTTAGTTTTAGATGAACCAAGAACAATGTTTGTGATTTTAATAATATTACACTTCATTCTTTTACTCTATTTAGCCTGATACTAGTCTGACTCACAGCTTTGATTTTGTGTGATTGTAGACAGTGAGTTTATTCTGTTTTAAATAATAAACACAGTGAGTGTCAGAAAGTGTCATTTATGTTTTTTTATAAGATATTTTACCACAGCAGTATCTCTTATCATTTTATTTTCTGTTTTTATATGATAAACACCAGTTCCAGATTAATGTTCATGTTCAGCGTTGATTACAGTCTATTTCAAAAGCTGAGATCACAAATCTTCTTGTTCTTCATGTTCATAGTGCCTTTGTGTTCACGCTGAAGCATTTGAAATGAGCCTTTTGCGCTTGTACCAAAAAAAAGATGCCACTGATCGTATACTCAATCTTTTCTGTCCTTCAGATGACAAACACTGATACTGCTTTTGCCTCCTAACAACTGTTACTATATATATATACTATATATATACATATATATATATATATATATGTTTGAATATGAGTTTGAATATGAGTGTTACAATATTAATAAATAATTAAAGGGCAAAATTGTGTGAAATGTGTGTTTCTTCATACTATATGTAGAACACAATCAAATCTTATACAGTTGAGAAAAAAAAAAATCACTGTAAAAATAAATAGTATCCTCTAGTTGTGTTGATCATAATAACAAACAGGAAAATCAGATGAACACTAACTGAACATGATAATGGACCCCACATGTATATACTTTTGTATTAAAGGCCACATTGTTTTTCTAAATTGTGACTAAAATGCTGCTGATTTAAACACTGTTTGTACTTTAACACTGTAATGACAAAAGCTACAAAATAAATCAGAGTGAATCTTGAAGAAGTTTTTATCAAATGAGATGATTAAAAAAGATGCATATCAGTGTTTACATTTAATAAACTTGTACCTGCAAATTTGGAAACCATAAAGGGTCTCAAGTAAATATGTGCAGTTTCACATGATTAGTGCAAATTGCCACATGACCAGAGCAGTTTATTTCCTGTTTGCACCTTGAGAAGATGAAGACTGCAGCAAAGCTTCGAAACTAAAGGCTTGTAAAGTATGTTAACATAAAGATACGACAAAGATTTTTGGTACACATGGTAAACATAAACTTTTAAGTTACAGGACATTCATAACTTCTACTAGCTAAAAAAAAAAAACACTCAAATAAACCAACAGCTTGAGGCTGTCTACACTGAACGTGATAAAGCGACCGTTGCAAATCATTTTGTGTCAGAACTAGGGGTGTACGATATTGACAAAAAATAATATCTCAAAATTTTATTGATAAAGATAATTATCTAATACTTTGCTAAGTGTGTTATTGCACTGATATCTTAAGGCCGTGGACACCTGACTCCTGAAGTTTTTGATATATTTCATATTCTATGTGGACAGTTTACAGCAATGATAGAAATTAATCTTTTAAATTCATTTTTAACTTTTATGCGCATTATTAACTGTATAAAGCCAGTGTGCATCATCTTTTGAATCAAATTCTTACATTTAATCAGTCAATTATAATAATAAAAATACATTTAGGCTGTTATTAAACAAATTAAATCAGTATCAACAAAATTAATCATCGCAGAAGTTGAAGTGGCATTCAGATGTAGACTATTTACATATATAAATGTAGTCTAGAGGGACATGGTATGATTTAACCCGCAGTTACAAATGCATAAATAATGTTTTGCTATTTTAAACTTGAAATGTTGAATACTGATATTTGAAATCGTTTTTAAAATGAAAAGATGCATTAAATGCCTAATTAAAACCGCCAGTAGGTGACAGCGAGTCACTGTTAATAAGTGAGTCATTGAGACTGAACCGAGTCATTTAAACGATTGATTCATTCAGGAATGAACTCCTTCATGTTGCTCAGAAACACAAAACAGTGCTCTGGTGGCTGTGTTTGAAATGATTTCTGTTGGAGAAATAGAGCAAAAACAGGCAATATGGTGTCTAAAACGTCTCTTGATATTAACTTATTGTTTATTGAACGGTTGTATAAAATCAATATCATATTTGTAACCATGCTGATTTTTTTTTAAAACACTATATTAACTATATGAAATTATAGAAATATATAAATTTTCTGCCCCCTTATCTTGAATTATTTGATCATTCTTAATGCATATTAATAGACTGAATCATGCAGTGGAAGAACGCAATCTAGTGCTTATGTGTGTTTTGTTTGCTGTTTGCAATAATGTGCTGAGTTAAGTATTTGCGCTGAACCTGCGCAGATTTGACTTGCACGAACTTCCCCAAGAAATTAATGAGTGAACATAATCATAGACAGTAAAAGAAAGAGCATAACTTATGAAAAGTAATCCGCCAAACTGGCTAGCCAATTATGAGGCGATGTACGTGCGCCTCTGATAAAACTCAGGCAGGCAGTCACGTGCAAGCAGTGGTGGACAGTAACGGAGTAGCTTTACGTTACTTAAGTACATTTTTCAAGTATCTGTACTTTACTGGAGTAGTTTTATTTCGAGTAACTTTTACTTTTACTTCACTACATTCCAAAGCATAAAATCGTACTTTTTACTTCACTACATTTCATAAAACATATCGTTACTCCCTATAATATATCACGTGCTCCGACACGCAGAAGCGGTGTCTGATTCATCATGAACGAACTGAGTCTTTTCAAAATATACTTTTATATCGGATCGCGAATCGCACCAAACGATTCGTTTACGAATTAGAATGATCCGATTGCAGCTGTTCTGGAGTCGACCACTCACTGATTCAAATGAACCGTTTAGTGCGAGTCAGTAAGAACCGGGAGATCTTGTGAGCGCGCGTGCGTCTGATGTTGCTAAAAGTAAGTTATTAATGTCGAAATTTAGGATTAATTATTGTAACTGAAAATCATATTTAGGTCAAAATTGTCAGTTATTTGGGAACTAAATCCGCTGTAAAGAGTGATCTGTTTAAGCCCACTGAAATGCTCGAGTGCAGACGATGCAGACAAATCAATCAGCGTCTCTGTGTTTTAGGTTTAAAAAAAAAAAAACCCATTAAACTAACACAGATTACATAAAATAACTCCTGCATGTTCAAATTCCCCGCTGCCGTAATATTAACAGTTTTATTAAAATGCTACCATGTCCTATGTGACGTCTGTTTTTATATTGTTTATCAACAGTAACGTTAAACATATGTATATTGTTTGGATTAACTAGACAAGTAGACATGAATGTTTATTCATAACCGTACTGAAAATAAGTAAATATTGTTAGCTGATGCTAACTGTCTACCTAACAAGCTTGCTGGTGCTAACTTGGTAATTTTTTATAAATAATGTCCAAATATTTTTATTCAACCACCTATATTTTAAATTTAAATTTATATATAGATTACATCTAGGGACAAAAGAAAGGATGTGATGTTCAGAACATGGTAACTACAGTAATTATCAAAGAGGGGAAGAGATGCACCCCGTTTGGCCTGGGGTGTTACACCACAGACAAGATTTGAGAAGGAAAAAATCATTATGAAAATATAATTATATTTTCCTTAAATGTTCTTCCTAACTTCAGGCCTTATTATCATGTCATATATAACTGTGATGTTCTGTAAAACAACAAACTTTAAAATAATTTGTTCTTACTGGTGAAAATCAGATGGTCATCTCTGTTTTCTCTCAGGTACATCACAGTGTAAGCTTCACAGTGAATATTACTCTCGTCAATGAAGTCCATATCAACAACAAAAATATATCTTGACTCCATATACCGGTAGTGGTTATTTTGGAAAAAATCCCTGAGCCCGTATTCATGAAGAATCTTACTGCAAAAAGTAGCTCCTAGTGACAAAATTCTAAGAAAATTCTTAGAAATGTGGGCGTTTACTCTTAAAATTAAAGAAAAAATCCTAGTAAAGAAAAAAGTAATTCAGAAAGCATCTTAACCCTTAAAAGAGGTCTTAAGGTCAAACTTGTTAGGAGCTCAGACAAGGACTTTTAAGAGGCTTAAGAGTTTCTTTAGCAGAAGAGAAGAAGTAGAAATGTGTTGCAGACAATGGATGACAGTGAGTTAATAAGACGGTATAGATTATATAATAATTTATAATTTAATATATAAATTAAAGTAATCCATACATTACAATATTAAAATGCAACAATAAAATGCAACAATGCAATAGTGATGATTTGGGTCTGTCACAACCTTCTGTAAGCAGAGTGATCACACAAACAATTACAGCACTTTCAGAACATCTTATTGTGTCGCAGTTCATTTAGTTTCCACTGGACATTCCCAGCTTGCAGGCTCAAAAAAACTGCATTTATGAATATAGCAGGCTTATAGGTGCGCACAAGCAGGGGGAATGAACCGTTAATAGTTTGTGCTATACGCTCCCATGTCTGCTTCTTGTACCTTGCTGTGACACCCGGCCCGTATTTTCCTTTAAGAATGGCCTTGTGTTCATCCACTAACTGGGCTAACAGTAAACACTGTTCCTCTGTCCAGTTTGGCTTTCTCGCCCTTCTTGGTTTTGATTCCATGTTTGATACATTAAAACCAACATTCGAACCACTTAAATAGGACAGCAATCACTGTAATTAGAAAGAGTGGAACAATTTTTATCATTCTAGGCCAATCAAATACCTTATAGGAAATTACAAGCATGGTAAATAAAAAAAGGATTTATGTACACACTTATAATGTGTGTGTGTGTATGTGAGAGAACAGTCAAATAGGAAAAATTACGCATGTAAAAGTGAGAATTAGAATAGAGCCTATACTTAAAATCACTCTTTTTTTCCTTCTTGGACAACCAACCAATCACAGTCTTCAAAAGATTGTGTCATACATAGCAACAGGGTCAACCCCGCCTCCTCACTAAGATGAAAGTTTTTGTCTTTTCCTCACTCAGAGTTGCTCTCAGATCGGTCCCGAATCGCTTTTAAGCTAAGACTCCTACGTAAAAGTTTTTAAGCTAAATTAAGAGTTTTCTGAGAGGATTCTTAGAATCTTTATGAATACGGGCCCAGGTATTTTGAGCAGTAGGATTATTTAAAAAAAATATGTGCTAGTATAAAACTTAATTAAGTAGCCTATATAAAATTTCAAACATCTGTCTTTCAGTACTTTTTTACTTAAGTACATAAAAAATTGAGTACTTTTGTACTTTCACTTGAGTAAAATTGAAAAAGGAGTACTTTTACTTTTACTGGAGTAATGTTTTACTATACGTATCTGTACTTTTACTCAAGTACTTGATTTGTGAACTTCGTCCACCACTGCGTGCAAGCATCACTGAATTGCCTCCATTAGAGCTTTTAGTTCATATTTGTAAAAATGCTGATAGTTTTATACAAATTTACATGATATTTCTTTACATAGAATCATAATTTATATTATTTTTCCACTGATTTACGCGATCTGATGAGCATTAACTCATATTATGCGATCATATCTCTGTATGAATGAATCTGACACGCGGTTCCGTTTACTACACACACACACTGAAGCGCGCGCAATGCACGCGGTGATTTCAGCATCCGTCATCTCACTTAATGAGGACATAACTACACAAACAACATCTCCAGGACTGCTCTGAGAGTCACTTCAGAAGTATTTTACCATTTCATTTGAGTAAGACTAGCCTTAGATAAACATAATAAAGGCTAGATGTCTCGTCTGCACCTGACAGTCAGCTCGCTCACTCTAACAGTGTTTTAATGGTGCATGTACTATTTAAATAAACATAACTTGCTCAATTTTCTACCGATTTTCAAACTGTTTGGTTTGTTATAAACGTCAGAGATGTACTTATGACACTGCATACTTATTAATAATTATAACCATGGACTTCCATATGAAAATAACATTGAACAGAACAGATAGGTGCAATGAATATACACACGCCCAAGCAGTGGCATAGGGCAAACTGCGTTGGCCCACCCGCAAGGGTGGAGGCGGGGCCCCTCACCGCATAATTAGATGGGGGGGATTCACCTTTTCATTCAAAATCGTGAATTAGTACTGTGGAATTTAATAGTATGTAATTATTTCGTATTTATTTATTAAGAACTTTTCACAAAAAAATAAAAATAAAAGAAACATCAACAATAAAACAGCAATTACATTAACTTGTTAAAATGCAAGGGAGCACATGATGAGCACATGATTTTGATGAGCACGTCAAAATATTATTCTATCTGCAGTATACAACAAAGATTCATGACGTTTAACATTCAATAAAAGTAATATTATCTTTAAAATCCTCCAAAGCGTTCCTTTCTCCTAGCATTTTTTTTTTGCGCAAAGTCCTTGACGATGTCTGTTATGTCCATCTGACGCGCGTGCTGGCTTTCAATGCTGAGTATCGCAAGTTCAGAAAGTCTGTCGTGGCTCATTGTGCTTCTCATGGAGGTTTTTATTAGTTTTAGTTTAGAAAAAGATCTCCGTTAGTCCGTTTTTGAGCTCCGCTGACATATTTTCTTTTTTCTCATTTTGCGCTCATAAGCTTCACTCTCTAAACAGTTGCGGAAATTCTTAATCGTGATTGGATAACAAGGACAACATATGGTCATAATCGCCAAACACGGTAGGCTGCAATTACTACCAAAATAAAAGTCCTATACGTTCACGTTATAAAAACGCTTGAATTATTTATTCGAGTCAATTTTTTTGGGGCCCCCCACAACGCGTGGCCCTCCCGCAGTGCCCGTCCGCTACGCCACTGCGCCCAAGGTATTTGTTAAATCAATATATAGGCTACTAAAACACAGTGTACAGAATGGCAACATGATATATATATATATATATATATATATTTACTTTTATAATATGAATATTACTATTATAATAAAATAAATTGAATTATTATGTTTATTTTAACTTCTCTTAGGGTTGGGTCATTTACTAGGCTTTTCCCCTCGACTTTGCACTGTGCTTACATCAGAGATCACTGTTCCCAGATATTTTTGCCTACCATCAAATGCACCTGACCCACTGATCTATATATGACAATATATATATATATATATATATATATATATATATATATATATATATATATATATAACTAATATGTTCTATATTATAGATCAGTGACCTGACTTCTTTAGAAAGCTGAGACCCTGTAGTTTCTTAAGATAATTGTGTGAAGTACTGGCACAGAGTTATAGAGGCTAGAATCTAGTTTTTTCTTTCTGCCGGATAACAAGCATCTCATCTGACCACATTTCAGCCCTCTAGGTCACTTGATATGACTTTAGAAACACAACTGAGCCCAAGCACCAGGTCTTGTGAGCTGTGTGCAAAAGCAGATCGATATAGAATGAAATATTAGACCATTTATTTGCCAAGGTATGCTCATGCGTTTTGTAAAATGCCCTCTGGAAACTCCCCATAGGACTTTGGTTACCCAAAATGCATACTGACAATAAAAGGCTTACTGTGTGGCAACCTCTTGGTGTACAAGCATAATCCTGGTCTATAATGAAAGGTAAACCTCTGAAGTTTCTTGTAGACTATTTGGATTGTATGTCAGGGGTTTTGATATAACTACACAAAATATGGAATAATTACACAAAAGTCTTTATTTTTAAACTATTATAAAAGTGACATTTATTTGCAATAAAAAAAAATAGATACAAGATTCCCCTTTACATATATACATAAAGAAATGCTGCATGTTAAAATCCCCACCCTGTAGAGAGAACTACACTACTGTGGAGGACAGAGATAAAAAGGACTAATGCTCTTTGAAAAGGACGGTTTTATTGAGCTTCTGTCGCATGTTGTTGCTCTGTAAGGTAAGGTTAGTTATTTTAGCGATGTGGTACAGCCTTAGCTTAAAAAACAGGGACACAACTAATGTTAACAGCGTATGGTGGTGGCTGTCGCCGATGTGCTCCCCGAGAACAAACACATCCTCTGACTCTATCCTCTTCCGTACAATGTACACGACCTCTAGCAGTTTGATGGGCTGTGATCATCTGGTACTTGCAGATGCCCGACTAATGTCCCACTCTGCTGCCCTGACGACCCTCACTGTGTCTTCTGATGGAATCACCAGACCTCCATTGTGTTTTAAAGTCAGCAGGTGGTAGCTCTGGTCCTTGATGGCAGATGCAGCGTCTATCACGGCAGACATCACAGGACAGCGTCTTCAGAGCCCGTCACACAACAGATCCTGAAATTTGAGTTAGTAAGATAATATCATAACTTATAATAATAATCATTAATACATGTGGAAATTAAGGGGACATTTCTCTTTTTGGACTATTGTGAGATTGTTTTCCCCCAGAATTTGACTACTAGGTCTCACTCAAAGCTTTTTGTTATTAGCCAGCTAATAACTACAACCACATCCACAAAGACTGTAATTTAGACAAAAGATTAGTTGTCATAAAATCGCAGAGGTGGAAAGAGTAAAAAAATATTCTACTCAAGTAAAAAAGTACCATTTCATTAATGAAATTTTACTTAAGTACAAGTAAAAGTACCAGTCTAAAAATCTACTCAAGTAAAAGTAAAAAGTAGCTCATTTAAAATTTACTCAGAGTAAAAATTATTTAGTTACATTTTAACAGTGGGAGGGAGGCAAAAAGGGATAGGCCTGTTAATCTCAAACTAGTTGTTTTTAATTAAAGGAATCAGTTATTTAGAATAATAAGACATTTGGGCTGTTACCAGGCAAATCAGTATCAACAAACTCATCTTTTCAATGCAGAGGAAACACAGAAGCTTCATCGGAAGTGGCATTTAGATGCATTTGCACACTGTTTAATGCAGGACAAGAATACATTTAACCTGCAGTTACACATGCATGAATAATGTTTTGATATACAAGACATAAAATGTTGAATACTCATTTGAAATTATAAGAAATTAATTATAAAAAACAAAACAAAAGATACTTTAAATGTGAAATTAAAATGGCCAGTATGTGTCAGCAAGTCACTGTTAATAAGTGAGTCATTGCGATTGAACCGAATCATTTAAACGATTCATTCAGGAACGAAACACTGTCATGTTGCTCAGAGACGCAAAACTGTGCTTTGGTGGCTATATGTTTGGAATTATTTTTGTTGTAGAAATAGAGCAAAAACAGACAATATGGTGTCTAAAACACAAGTCTCTTAATTAACTTGTTTACTGACCTGTTGTAAAAAATAATAATAATAATAATAATTATATATATATATATATATATATATATATATATATATATATATATATATATATATATATATATAATGTAATCATGATGATTTTTGGAGGAAAAGACGGCATTCTTTGTGTGATTTTGATTTACTATATGAAATGATATAAATATGTGAATTTTCTGCCCCTATTTCTTCAATTTTGTGATCATTCTAAATGCATTTTAGGAGACTGAATCACACAGTGAAAGAACGCATTATAAATGCACGCGCACATCATTAAAACAACAATATTATCGCAGGCGATATATATCGCACACTCCGCACCACTGACTTTTTGGCTAATTTGTACAAAACCTCTTGCTAAAATGTCAAAGCTTCATTTTAACCACCAATGCAACGATGCAATTATTTAGCTCACCTCTACATGTTTGCGAAGGGTTGATGTCTTGTCGAGATTTTATAAGCTGCTAGTTTGGTCTCCCTAGTCAAGCAAAGCTTACACTGCATAATAGAGCATAAATATGGCCAGGGGTTCACTTCATTTCCTTCGAGTTCAACTTCAGAATATGACGGGGTTTCGTTTTCAGCGGTGTCTGCACCACTCACGCCTGTTTTGTCTGTCTGCATCTTTCTTGTGATTTTAGCGCCAGTTTGCTCTCCTGCCCATTATTTACTACAGTTTCCAGGGAACGATTTGTTTTTTTTTTTTACTCAGTAATTAATGTGTTTTAAAATGTAGCAAAGTACAATACTTCAAACAAAATATACTTAAGTAAAAGTAAAATTACAGATTTAAAAAATTACCTTAAAAAGTAGCAGTATACAAAAAAAAACCTACTTAATTACAGTAACGCGAGTAAATGTAATTCGTTACTTTCCACCTCTGTAAAATCGTTACTGGTGTCAGTAAAACCTATATAACCGAACAGCTCGATTGGTCTCAGCCCTGATAACTTGCATAAGTAGCCGTGATACCCAACTATGCTGCAAGATTAAGTCGTTTTTCGAAAAGAAATTTTATTATAATTTGTAATATTCATATTATAAAAGTGTAGTCATATATATATATATATATATATATATATATATACTCATTTGTTTTCATGGGAACATGCATATCCCAGTTCATAACATGACAAACTTTAAAAGTGCATTTAAAAATGTAGTGAAAGGCTCAAAAGAACCAAAAGCTCCTTTTAAAAACCCTACTTTTTATGAAAGAGCTTGCTGTGGAGCCCATGAACACATCATGAACATTGGTGGGAGTAGCCGTTCTTCACAAGTTTTTGCAGAGCATCAGTGGTGTATTTCATGAGCTTTAGGTAGTGGATGTTCACTGCATACAGATCCATTAGGAGTCCAAACGCGTCAATTTCTTTCACAATATCCTTAATTTCACCGGATGGCTGGAAAAACACAAAATATTACATTACTTATTAAAATTATAACAACTGAACACACATATGTACATACACTATTAAAGTTGTGTGTTTTGTTGAAAGGACAGCTAATAATAAAAAAAAATTGTCATTCAGCCTCAAGTGGAAGATATTTAGAAAAATTTTAATAACCAAACATGAAAGTCAAAAGTAAATGGTTCTCCTCAACTGTTTCAGTTACAAACATTCAAAATAACTCCTGTATTAAACTGTTAAAAGCCTGTACAAATTTCTTTGTTCTGCTGAACGAAAAGAGTTTAAAATCCCAATGAGAAAATAAGAGGAAAATACACCTCCGGAACCAACTAGGCTAAAAAAAAGGGGAAAAAATGTGCATGTTATTTTCTTTACCTCTATTCTACATTATTTCTGAATGTCATAAAATTTGACAAACCAATGCAAAATATATGTTTTCATCCTTAATCCAATTTTGTCTGCTTGCAATTCAGTCTAATCTGTCCCACCGTTTTATTAATGATCTGAAAACATCTTGGTGTAAAGAGTAGGGACGGAATCAGGGTATCTTCCGTCCATTTCAAATCCGTTTACAATTAAAAATCAGAAAACGAAAGACTCAAGAGGATTCAAGTGAGAGAACATGAATTCAATAACGAGAAATGGAAAAATGGCTCGTTTATTCGTTATTCCATCTAGGTAAACAAACGGAAAATGAGTTTTTGACTTGATTTCTCATTTTGTCGTTTGGGGACTAAAAAACGATTTATGGCTTCAATATTTCATACGCACTTGTGGGCGGAGCTGAAACGCTCCTTTCATCTGATTGGTCGAATCGCTCCGCCTTCAACTCGATCTTACATTCTTTCAGAATAAGAGTCTTATAAGAGTAGTGTCTGAAACCACCGGTCACTGTTAATTAACATAATATTTGAGTCAGATGTTGCTGCGCACATAATTCGTGCTGCTGTGACTTGCAAGTCACGCCTTTAAATTATTTCTAGGTTATAGTATTGTATGAATATTGTCCCACTGTAAATACAGTGCAAATAATTTTATCTCCTTGGATAAAAGTGAAGTGGAAATAAAAATCAATAATAGACTGAACAGTTCCATGATAATATGTCTGTAACATTTACCACTCTCATCTTTTAAGTCAAAAGACACTAGGTAGGTGTGTGTGTGACATTAAAATTTAATTGGGAAAATTAATATAGTTAAATTTATGAAATAAATTAGTAATATTAGTTTTATTCCATACTTAATTGAATGGTTTTTCTTTTAGTCTTCTTTGTTGGCCTTGAGAAAGCCGACATATATTTGAACATTATTATCATTTATTATGAGAGTAATTGACAACGACTTAAATTTTAATGTTTCACCAAATTCAGCTCAGATCTTCAGACTTGTTTGACTCGTCGCTGTAACTGGTCAGACTTTTTCCTTCTCAAAAAATCCTAGTGACTTTCATTATCTGAGCGATGAAGGTCTTACACTTAAGGTCCACTAGAGGGGGAGACAGGATTTCTGTTTATGTAAGTTTAAATGACAGATAAATACATTATTTTCATATGTACTACCATGAATATGCCATATCTGTGTAACACAGGTTCTTCAATGATAGATGGGGTGGTAGGGGGGTATACCTTAGCTCAATGATAGCTGTATAATATAAAACAACATTAACTACTGCAGCTGGTACCAAATAAAAATGATTAAGTTTTGGAAAACTGCAAGTCAAATGTACTTGCACAGATTACTTACTGTTACATAATACCCCATATGCGTTGTTGGGGAGGTTTTCGTCCACTAGGGGGTAAAGTTAAGTCTTATTTTGGCCACAACTTTCTCTGTGTTGCAGCTAATGGAATGATTGGTGACAAATCTTATTTTTACACTTATTTTGGGAAAATGCTTGAAATTTTTCAAAAACTCAACAGTATTCTGTGGGTAAATTCACTACCCTTTTGTTATGTTCGGGATGAAAACACCCACTAAATTAAAATGCTGTAAAAATGTCTCAGATAAAGATTTTTTTTTTTTTTTTTTTGCATAAATCTATTAATCACCCTCAGTCCTGATCAAAACTACCAAATGTTTAAAAAGAAAATCCAAGATTTTAACTCTTTAATTACCAAGTTCATAAATGATGCCACTGATTTGGGAAGAAAAAACACACACAAAATGACATTTTCAATATAAAAAGTAATTGTGGACTGTATTTTTTTTTTTACCTTTTATGACAGTCTTGGGCATGTCAAAGATTAGTAACTGTAGATTGGCTTAGATGTATTGTTAGTTTTTGTGCAGCATTAGATTTTAATTTTTTCTCCCTCATTTATTGTTGGTGGCTGTTTTTGCCCTATTGACTTCCATTGTAACGACATTTTTTGATGCAAAGCCATGACACCATATAATCATGCACTCTTGATTGTTGGTGGGTTCCCCTGTTGGGAAGAGGTAACATTTGTTATTTT